>NC_069500.1:137015405-137132905 GCF_027579735.1 Bombina bombina
TTTGTTTTTAGCTTAATAATATGTTTTTAACCCTTTAAGGACACAGCTTTCAGTTTGCTCAATTGTTTTATGACGGAAAAATTCCGTCATATGTCCTTAAGAGGTTAATGGCTTTCCAATAAACATTATTAGTATGGAGGGGTGTCAGATAGAATAGATTAATACATTGTGACTCAGGAGTTAACTATTAATAGATTTATTGTAGATATTTAGATTTTTCTTTCCCTATATGTTTTCTTTTTTGGTATTTGAAGATGCTTTCTTTTTCATTTCTTTCTTATTAATTTCTTATATTGCATCGAACACCTTTTCCTTCAACTATTATTTAGGTTAGGGGTGTTGTGTGATTTGTATTTCTATTTCATCCATTTTTATATTACTTATGAAATATGCATGTATCTAATGCAGTATATTTTGATACTTAACAAAGTTTTTATTTAATAAATTTGCATAATCCACCCATGCATACCTAGCCTCGACTGTGACAAATATATAGGCCAAATATGAGCTAAAACTGAGACAAATACACACCCATGGGCATACACAGACACGCAAGTAACCAAAAATTTTGGGATATGGGGTCATACAGAAAAGTGAATGAGGATGCAGTCAATGGTTAAGAAGCAGCGGTCTTAATACTGCTGGCTTTTAACCTCTCTGTGCTGGCAGGTTAAAATCTATCCGGATTAAACAGAATGGAGTGATTGACATCTGTACGTGTAATGATAAATGCGGGACACCCTCAACATGATCACAGTTGGAAAGGTTCTCTAGTTGTGAACATTGTCACCTAGACATTGATAAATGGAACCCATAATTTCTATCAAATCTGAAATCAAACATCAGTACATTCTGTCATAGTCCTAAAATGACACACCTTATTACTATATTTTAACTTCACAACACAAAATCTAGGAGTTAAATTTCATTACAAAAGAATGTGTACAAGACTTAACAAGCTAGAGTGTCTTTAATTGTATCTATAATATTATTTCTACACTACAGACAGTTTGCTTTCTCTTCGGCAAATGGAGGTCGTTCAAATGCAAACAAAGTCATGGTTGTCATCACTGATGGAGAATCACATGATAACTCAAGGTTATCAGAAGTAATTGGAAACTGCAACAAGGATAACATCCTCAGATTTGGTATTGCGGTACGTAGAATTGTTTGTTAGTGCATAGATTTTATTAATGCTTTTATGTATTTAAGGACAGTAAAAACTTTGAGATGTTTATATAAAATGCTTAGTTATGCGTAATGACACATTTCATGTCATTTAGCTCTTAAAGGGACACGGAACCTAATTTTTTTCTTTCATTATTCAGATAGAGCATGCAATTTTAAGCAACTTTCTAATTTACTCCTATTATCAAATTTTCTTAATTCTCTTGGTATCTTTATTTGAAATGCAAGAATGTAAGTTTAGATGCCGGACCATTTTTGGTGAACACACTGTGTTGTTCTTGCTGATTGGTGGATAAATTCACCCACCAATAAACCAGTGCTTTCCATGGTCCTGAACCAAAAAAATCGCTTAGATGCCTTCTTTTTCAAATAAAGAAAGCAAGAGAACGAAGAAAAATTGATAATAGGAGTAAATTAGAAAGTTGCTTAAATTTGCATGGTCTATCTGAATCACGAAATAAAAAATTTGGGTTCAGTGTCCCTTTAATTGAGCAATTTCTTATTCTTAGAACTTGAAAAGCACCTCCTGACTTCTCATTCTGCTAAAATCTGTCCATAAATGTCTTTATGAGATAAAAACTGCAAAACAATTAATTTAATACTAACTTTAGTCCACAGACAGCAAGGGTAGTCATAAAGTCCAGATTGGCTCCTCCAAATAAGGCAAATGATGGGTGGAGTCTACACCGAAATAGGTACTCACAGTTCCTGAATTCCGGCGGTGAAGATCTGCTTCTAGGCGGCGACATCTTGATCCAGCGTGGGGGCATCTTCTATCTTCATCTTGAGCGAAGGCGGCGTGGAGTGGAGTTGACCGCAGAGCCGGACTGGAGATCGCAGAGCAGGACCGGCGGTCACGGAGCAGGACCGACATGTAGGATCCTCTTCATGCGGTCACGGCCGCATACTGAATATTGAATGCAAGGTACCCCATTTAGGTACCTTGCATTCCTATTGGCTTAAATTTTGAAATCAGCCAATAGGATGAGAGCTACTAAAATACTATTGGCTGATTTCAAAATTTCAGCCAATAGGAATGCAAGGTACCGCAATATAAATGGGGTACCTTGCATTCAATCTTCAGTGTGCGGCGGCGACCGCATGAAGAGGAACCTCCACGCTGGTCCTGCTCTACGGGCGCTGGTCCTGCTCTACTGTCGCCGGTCATGCTCTGCGGTCCCCTCCGCACTACCTTCTCTTCTGATAAAGATAGATGTCCTTGCTCTGGATGAAGTTGGAGCCCCCTGGAAGAAGACCTTCACCACCGGACTTCAGGAACTGTGAGTACCTATTTGGGGGCCAAACTTTTTTTTAAAAAGTTTGGGTGTTTTTTTGTTTTGTTTTTTAGATTAGGATTTATTTTTTATTTTTTAATGGGCAATAAAAGAGCTGATTGCTCTTTTAAGGGCAATGCCCATACAAATGGGCAATGGGTAGCTTAGGTTTTTTTAGACTTAGGTTTTTTATTTTGGAGGGATGTGTGGGTGGGGGGGGTATACTTTTAGGGGGTAATTTGCATTTTATTTAGGTTAAAGGAGCTGATCGCTTTTCTTTTATAGGGGTATTAGTTTAGGTTTAAATTGTTTTATTTTGGATAATTAAGTTTTTTTTTCTGTAATTTTAGATTTTTTTATTTTTTGTCATTTTAGTTTTTTTAATTTAATCTTAAATCTTGTAAGTTTTTTTATTTTATATAATTGGGGTTAATTTATGGGGTTTTAGCTTAGGGGGCTTATTGATTAGATTAATTGTTTTGCGTTGTGGGGGTTGGCGATTTAGGGGTTGATAGTGTAATTAGGTAGTTGACGTTGTGGAGGATTTTGCGGTTTAGGGGTTAATAGTGTAATTTAGGCAGTTTGTGTTGTGGGGGGTTGGCAGTTTAAGGTTTAGGTAGTTTTATGTTGTCGGGGTTTGGTGGTTTAAGGTTTTTTTTGGTTAATACTTCGTGCGGGGGGGTAGGTTTTTGGTTAATATTTCGTGCAGGCGGTTAGATTTTTTTTGCTAATACTTTGTGTGGGTGGTTAGGTTTTTTTTGTTAATACTTCATGTGGTTAGTTAGGTTTTTTGTTAATACTTTGTGTGGTTGGTTAGGTTTTTTTTTTTATTAATATTTTGTGCGGGTGGTTAGGTGTTTTTTTGTTAATACTTATGCAGACGTTTTTTTGTTGTTGTTAATACTTTTTTTTTTTTGCAGTTAGGTTTTTTTTGTTAATATTTCGTGCAGGCGTTTTTTGTTTTTTTTTAATACTTCGTTTTCGGCAGTTATGTTTTTTTTGTTAATATTTTGTATGGGCGGTTAGGTTTTTCGGTTAAATGCTTAGTTTGGCTGTGTGTGCAGCTTACATTCTTTTGGCTGTCTGTGCAACTGACGACAGTGACGCATGCTTTACAAATGCGATTATTGTATAGAAGAGCTGACTTTGGGGTCCATGTTTGAAGCAGTGTAACCTGCTCTGAAACCATTGCGGGGCAGGTTCGAACATGCGAGCCTGCTTCCTGCTATGTCCTTAGACTGCTGCTTCTTACACTCTTAGCCACCTTTGAGGTGGCGAAGAGAAATCATCCTGAACTAGCTCAATCAGGGTGATTGACAGATCCTTATCTCATGCAATTGGTCGCATAAGAGAAGGGGCGGGCATTACACACTCATCAGAGTGTGTAAGGATGCATATGGGCCAGCGTGTGAATAGATAATACATGGGGCCCATATTGTGTAAACTTGCATTGCTTCTCTGGTGGCTCCGCCTTTTTCAAGTTAAGAATTTCCAAATCTAATATAGAAATCTCTAGGTATCACAGATAGTTTACTGCTATTGGTTACAAATCAGAAATAGTTTAGAATAATACGGTAACCCAAGAAAGGTGCACAAAAAGGTAGTGCAAATGGTATACAGAGATAACAGGAAGAAAACATGTGTTAACATACAACACTAAAAACAGCACTCATTGCATCTTGCAAAATTCTTGTGACTTGAGAAGTTTTTCAAAATTGTCCTGTAAAACCAAAGAACATTTCCCAGATGGTATCCCACTGTGATGTATAGGAAGCAAGAGATTAAACAGCCTCGGAGGGCAGTTTTAAGAGAGGGATAGTGTAGTTCTGGTAAGATACTTTTATTCTTTACTGTGAATACGGCATGACATGATTATGGTACAGTTTTAGGAGCTCCTGCAAAGCAGGTTTTTGCTCTTTGTCTTCTGTAAATACTTTTGAAAACACTAAAAAGCTTAATTAATTTGTAAAAACTGAGAACCTAGATCGCATGTAAGTCGCTAAAATGGCATTGCCACATGTAAAAGTAGCAGTATAGTTTGAATTGTAGCGGCTCCATTTTAGTAACTACATCACTTTTGGGCCACAATGACTATCCATTAGGAAGTTTCTGACCCAAGTTGCTACTACACTGGTATTTACAGTGCCATAAAAATACATTTTACTACTCATCAGTGAAAAATTAAACCTTACCACAATCTCCCTGAGATACCCACAACACAGTGACAGTAAGCTTCCCCAAATCCCACTTGATTTAGAAGCAGTGGTTGTTCTAGGTGATTTGCTAATTGCTTTATATGGTCACTTGTGCTCAATGGCAAATTTGTTTATGGGGGGGCACTGTAATGGTTATTTGAGATGGGGTTGTCCTGTGTATGGTTAATTTGTGATGAGGATCTAGATATCTCTAATGTTAAATGTATATTTGGTGTTTGTTCTGGGGGGTTGCAGTTAGTTTTTTCTTTTTTTCTTTTATGAATAGTACAACCTTTAAAAAAGGTTGTACACATCTGAAAGTCACATGTAATTGCAAAAACACACAGTATTGCATGATGTTTAGAGGGGACATCACTACATTGCTGTTTCATGGCTTCTATAGGAAATTGCTAACTGTGCAAGCTATCAATACCTATTGGCACTATAGTTCATACCTTCGAGTACCTTTAAGCTTAAAATGTAATAGCCCAAAAATGTTTAAAGGAATACTAAATCCAAAATGTTTCTCTAACAATTCATACAGAGCATGCAATTCTTTTGTTCTCTTGCTATCTTTTTTTTTTGGTTCAGAACCTGGGTCATGCTTGCCTATTGGTTGGCTGAATGTTGTCCCCAATAAGCAAGTGCTATCCAGAATGCTAAACCTAAAATGGGCCGGTGTTCTAAAGTAAATGGTATACCATAGGTGACATATTATCAGCTGTTGGAGCGGTGTGGCGCATAATGCGCGTGCGCAAGAGGACCAACCTCCTACAAACAGCTGTTTAAGGAGATTTACTTGCGAACAACGGGTCCTACTCCGTGTGCCACGTGTTTGTAATTTTTTAATAAAGGCTAAATTTTTAAATGAAGTCCGGTGAATGCTCAGAAATTTTATTCTGGTGGGGGAAGGTGTGGGTATCATGACAGTAGCACTATGCTGTCACATTTGTCACTGTCATGCATATACTTTTTAGCTCACTCAAATACACTCTATAATCTAGAGTGTATTTGAGTGAGCTAAAAACTATATGCATGACAGTGACATACAGAGTCTAGATTATATTGAATAAAGCGACTGCAGTGCGCACGTGCGCAGTGAAGGCTATTAGCCTCTATAAATTATGATTACGGGCCATCTGTTGTTTACTTTACATCAGCTGTTTGGAGGAGGTTGGGCCTCTTGAGCATGCGCATTGTGCGCAACACCCCTCCAGCAGCTGAGTCATGTGACCTAAAGTGACGTGGTATACACATTCCTATGCGGTATACCACTTTCTTTAGAACACCAGATCCTAAGCTTTACATTCCTGCTTTTTAAATAAAGATAGCATGAGAACGAAGGAAAATTGATAATAGGAGTAAATTAGAAAGTCGCTTAAAGTTGCATGCTCTATCTGAATCATGAAAGAAAATATTTGGGTTTAGTATCCCTTTAACTATACAGAAACAACACCGCTATATACTTTTTTTGTCTGCCTTTTCTGTAAAATATCTCTGCAATTCATGCTCCTTCCATTCCCTCTAGAACAGTTGCAGTGCCTCCATTATACTCCATCCCTAACCTGTGCTTGATTTGAAAAACATTGTAAATTGCGTAAGCAAAATTATAGTATTAAAGAGACCGTAAAGTCAAAACTAAACATTCATAATTCTGACAAAGCATGCAATTTTAATTTACTTCTTAAATTTAATTTGGCGTATTTTCTTGGTATCCTTTGTTGAGGAGTAAAGCTAAGTAGGCAGAAAGTAGCTTAGGAGTGTGCTTGTGTCTAGAGCATTCTGCGGCACAAGTGATTGAAAGTGTGCATAACATTGCAAACAATCATCCAGATTTTAAGTTTTGCTCTATAACAGGTGCATAAATAACGCAAAAAAATAGCGCTATCGCACTCTCCATAGCGCTGCCATTTAAAGTTACTGAAAAACCTTCTTTTGTTGTGTGATATAAACTCCATACCGCACAAAACCCAAGGCCTGACTTGACATGCTCGTGCACATTTTCCCCCGTAGACATCAATGGAAAAAAACAAACACCTGTGATCGCAGAATGGTGAGCGCCGTAACGCAATCCCTAGTCCAAACACCCCTAATCCACCGCACCCCTGACATCGCAGACACAAAATAAATGTAATAACCTATAATCAGCCGCCCCAAAATCGCAGACACTAATTAAATTTATTAAATAAATATCACTAAATAAAGTGATTAACCCTTAAACGACTGCCCTCCTTTTGTAGGGCATTGTCCTAAAGCAATCAGCTCTTTTATCTTAAAAAAATACAAAGCCCCCCTAAAAGTAAACCCCCTCCCAACTAACCCACAAAATAAAAACCTAAGTCTAAAAAAACCTAAGCTAAACCTAAACATACAAAGGGGCATTCAGCTCTTTTGTGTCCAAAGACCTACTCTTAAAAAAAAAAAAAAAAACACCCAAAAAAACTAACACTAACGCCAGGAAATCTACTCACAGTTCCTGAAGTTCAGACATCCATCTTCATCTAGGCGGGGAGAAGTCTTCATCCAGACGGCGATATCTTCATCCATTGCGGAGGCATCTTCTATCTTCATTCATGAACAGCCAATAGGATTTTAGTAGCTCTCATCCTATTCGCTGATTTGAAATTGTCAGCCAATAAGAATGCAAGGTGCCTCATTTTTAAACGGGAACCTTGCATTTAAGCTTCAGTGTACAGCGTTAATCGTATGAAGAGGATCCTGCATGCTGGATGTCTGCATCACCGGCGGCGATGCTTCGCACCTCCACAGCTCTGCACCACCGGGATGAAGATAGAAGATGCCCCAGCGATGGATGAAGATGTCACCACCTGGATGAAGACTTCTCGCCCCCTGGATGAAGATGGATGTCCGGACTTCAGGAACTGTGGGTAGATTTCCTGGGGTTAGTGTTAGGTTTTTTTTTTTGTTTTTTTGGGTGTTTTTTTTTTAGATTAGGGCTTTGGGCACAAAAGGGCTGAATGCCCTTTTAAGGCCAATGCCCATACAAATGCCCCTTTAGGGGCAATGGGTAGCTTAGGTTTTTTTCAGACTTAGGTTTTTTATTTTGGGGGGTTGGTTGGGTGGGGGGGTTTACTTTTAAGGTAAAAGAGCTGATTGCTTCAGGGCAATGCCCTACAAAAAGCCCTTTTAAGGGCTATTGGTAGTCTATTGTTAGGGGGTGTTTTTATTTTGGGGGACTTTTTTTTTTATAGGGGTATTAAATTAGGTTTAATTGTTATTATTTTGGATAATTTTGTTTATTATTTTTCGTAATGTAATTCTGTTTTTATTTTTTTGTAGTTTTAGGATTTTTTAAATTTGTAATTTAGGTTTTTTAAATTTTTCGTTAATTTTATTGTTTTAAAATAGTTATCTTAGGTTACTTTATAGTTTAAACTTATTTTTTTTTTATTTCACAGGTAACATTTTATTTATTTAAAGATAATTGTAAATTTAATTTAAAATTAGGGGGGTGTTAGGTTTAGGGGTTAATAGTTTAATTTAGTGTGTTGCAATCTGGGGGGCTGAAGGTTTAGGGGTTATTAGGTTTAGTTTAGTAGTTGCGATGTGGGGGGCTGACAGTTTAGGGGTTAAAAGGTTTATTATAGTAGTAGCAATGTGGGGGGCCGGGGGTTGAGGGGTTAATAGCTTTATATAGTGTTGGCTATGTGGGTGGGCGGTGGATTAGGGGTTAATACGTTTAATATAGTATTTGCGATGCTGGAGGGTGGCGGTTTAGGGGTTAATAGGTTGTTTATGGGTGTTAGTGTACTTTGTAACATTTTAGTTATGAGTTTTGTGAAACATTTTTGTTTCACAAAATCCCTAACTACTGGTCTCAGATTGCGGTATGGATCAGGGCGGTATAGGCTATAATGCAAGCATTTTAGCTGGACTGCACAGCGGTATGGATTGTTGCGATACAGGCTAAAACACTTGCGGTATAGTTATACCACCGTGACTTGTAATACAGGAGACCTGTCATTCCACGCGCAATGGACAATTTTTCAGCGGTATAGCCGTACTGCACCAGACTGCAAAACTTGTAATCTTGCTGAATGCTGCCAGATGGCCAAAGACACTTTCATGCAGCTAAGCTCACCTAAGATTACGCTTTAACAAAGGATACAAGAGAATAAAGCAAGATTATAAGGAGTACATTGGAAAGTTGTTACAAAGTTTATGCTCAAATAATGACAACTTTTAAGGGACAGAGAAAGGCCACACAACTAATAAGAGGAATAGAGGTATTCAAACTATGAAGAGAAGTTATCCAATCTGGGTCTGTTTACTCTAGAAAAAAAGGTGCTTGAGAGGAAATATGATTACTTTATATAAATATATTCAAAGCCCATATATTGGGCTCTATTTAACAAGCTCCGTATGGAGCTTGATGGCCCCTGTTTCTGGCGAGTCTTCAGAATCGCCAGAAACAGCAGTTATGAAGCAGCGGTCACAAAGACCGCTGCTCTATAACCTGTCCTCCTACTCTGAGCAGGCGGACAGACATCGCCGGAATTCAACCCGATCGAGTACGATCGGGTTGATTGACACCCCCTGCTGGCGGCCTATTGGCCGCGATTCTGCAGGGGGCGGCTCTTGTGAGCTGCTGGTACAATTTAAAGGGACACTAAACCCAACATTTTTCTTTTATGATTCAGGTAGAGAAAACAATCTTAAACAACTTTCCAATATACTTCTATTACGTAATTTGCTTCATTCATTAGCTATCCTATGTTAAAGAAATAGCAATGAACATGGGTGAGCCAATCACACAAGACATTTATGTGCATCCACCAATCAGCAGCAACTGAGCCTATCTAGATATGCTTTTCAGCAAAGGATATGAAGCAAATGAAGCGAATTAGATAATAGAAGTAAATTAGAAAGCTGTTTAAAATTGCAAGCTCTTTCTAAATCATGAAATAATTTTTTGGGGTTTCATGTCCCTTTAAGGCTAGAGGAAAGGAGATTTCATCTCCAGCAACGTAAATGTTTCTTCATGGTAGGAGCAATCAACTTGTGGGACACCTTGCCTTAAAAGGTAGGGACTGCCAATGCCTTAGATACATTTTAAAATAGCTTAGATACATTTCTGAATAAAAACAGAATTTAGGGATATGATTGCTTGTGTTAAAGGGACAGTCTAGGCAAAAATAAACTTCTCATGATTAAGATAGGGCATGTCATTTTAAACAACTTTCCAATTTACTTTTATCATCAATTTGACTTTGTTCTCTTGGTATTCTTAGTTGAAAGCTAAACCTAGGTAGGCTAATTTATTAGCCCTTGAATGCCGCCTCTTATCTGAATGCATTTTGACATTTTTTATAACTAGAGGGCGTTCATTTATGTGTGATGTATAGGTAAAGTGCTCACGCCCTTGGAGTTACCTAGGAGTCAGCACTGATTGGCTAAAATGCAAGTCTGTCAAAATAACTGACATAAGGGGGCAGTCTGCAGAGGCTTAGATACAAGGTAATTACAGAGGTAAAAAGTGTTTTAATATAAGTGTTAATTATGCAAAACTGGGGAATGGGTAATAAAGGGATTATATATCTTTTTAAATAATAAAAATGATGGTGTACTGTAGACTGTCCCTTTAAATGGGTTGCCTTTCTAATTGTTTAATGTAAGTTCAATTGTCAGCTTCTTTTGTGTAATGTAAGTAATGTATAGATTAAACCTCATCTGCTATGTTAAAACTTATCTTAAAATGTAACCTTTTTTTTTTTTTTTTTTTTTTTTTAAAGGTTTTAGGATATTACAACAGACACAATATTGACAGCAGAAAACTTATAAATGAAATCAAATCTATTGCAAGTACTCCAACAGAAAATTATTTCTTCAATGTTTCCGATGAAGTTGCATTGTTGGAAAAAGCAGGAACTCTTGGAGAGCGAATTTTTAGCATTGAAGGTACAAATGGTTAATTAAATTCCATTTTTTTATTGATTGTAGAGGTTCTGAATTTATAACTCAAATTTAAATAATACACTTGGTACAAACACATTTGTGAGAGGCACATTTCCTACAGATGGCCAGATTACAAGTGGCGTGCTAATACATTTTTTTCCGCTTGTGTACTACCATGTAAAAGTTGAAAGTAAATTGCGCACGAGTGAAAACCGATGTGCAGTAACTTCAAGACTTTGGATACCGCAACTGCGTTAATTTCATCTCCCCATAGACTTCAATGGAGTGCACTTATTGTTTGTGCGCTTACTCGAAGACCTATAGCGCTAAACCCGAAGGCATTTATTTTTTTTAAATATATCTCTATATATCTGATGATAGATATATTTATACTAGGCGATAAGCCTGCCCAGTCTATGTTTAAAAAATTACAAACCCCAAAGGTGATATTATAAAAATAAAAAATGTAAAATTACAGAAAAAAATAAACAAAGCTATCCAAAATAAAAAAATTAAACCTGAACTAATACCCCTATAAAAATTATAAATCCCCACCAAAATAAAAACACCTCTTATTCTAATACTAAACTACCAATAGCCCTTAAAAGGGCTTTTGTAGGGCAATGCCCTAAGTTAAACAGCTCTTTTTTCCTAATTTTTTTTTACCAATTAACCCCTAACATTAAACCCCTTAACATTAAACCCCCACCCAACCAAGCCCCCAAAATAAAAAAATCTAACACTAAAAAAACCTAAGCTACCCATCAATCAATCAATCAATTTGGGGTACCTTGCATTCCTATTGGCTGAAATTCTTAAATCAGCCAATAGGATTAAAGCTACTGAAAAATTAAAAAAAGTCAGCCAATAGAAATGCCAGGTACCCCATAAATATGGGGTACCTTGCATTTAACCTTCAGTGTGCGGCGGACGATCGCATGAAGAGGAGCCTCCAGGCCACTGAGGACCGCCGCCGCTAAAGACTGCAGATGAGGATCCGTGCATCGGGGAAGCCAGATCCGCACCTCCGCTCAGTGCTGCCTTAACTCCGGGAGAAGATAGAAGATGATGGAGCCGCCTGGAAGAACACCTTCTCCATCGGACTTCAGGAATGGTAAGTACCTATTTGGGGGTTAGACTTAGGCTTTTTTTTATTTTTAAGATTAGGGATTTAATGGGCGTGTAAAAGAGCTGAATGCCCTTTTAAGGGCAGTAAAAGAGATGAATGCTCATACAAATGCCCCTTTAGGGGCAATGGGTAGCTTAGGTTTTTTTAGTGTTTTTTTTTTATTTTGGGGGGTTTGGTGGGTGGAGGGTTTACTGTTAGGGGGGTAAGAGAGCTGTTTACCTTAGGGCAATTCCCTACAAAAGGCCATTTTAAGGGCTATTGGTAGTTTAGTTTAGATTAGGGGGTGTTTTCATTTTTTGGGGGGTTATTTTCATAGGGATTAGGTTTAATTTTTTTTATTTTTGATAATTTTGTTTATCTTTTCTGTAATTTTTATTTTTTGTAATTTTAGATTATTTTTTTTTAAATTTAATGTTAGGTTTTATTATTTTAATTGTAACTTAGTATTGGGATTTATTTAGGGGGTGTTAGGTTAGGGTGCTTAGTAACGAAATTTGTTATTTGTGTTGTGGGGGGTTGGCAGTTTAGGAGTTAATAGGTTAATTAGGTTTATTGCGATGTGGGGGTTTGGTGGTTTGGTGGTTTAGGGGTTAATAGGTTAATTAGGTTTATTGCGATGTGGGGGGTTGGCAGTTTAGGGGTTAACAGGTTAATTAGGTTTATTGCGATGTGGGGGGTTGGCGGTTTAGGGGTTAATATTTTAATTATGTTATTTGCGTTGTTTAATTTGTGGATTAGGGGTTAATTATTTTATTATTTTGCAATGCTGGGGTTGGCGGTTTAAGTGTTTGTTAATACTTTGTGCGAGAGGTTAGGTTTTTTTTTTTGTTATGCTTTGTGCGGGCGGTTAGGTTTTTTTTTTTATTTATTTTGTCTGGCGGTTACGTGTTTTTTTATTTCTTGTGGGCGGTTACGTTTTCGTTATTTTGTGCGTTTTGTTTTTTTTAAGGCTTCGTTTGCCTACGCTGCATCAAGGTGGATTTAAAAAATTGCAGGGCGGTGAAAGAATCCACCTGCGCGTCCAGCCAAAATTCTTTTGGCTGCCTCGCGCAGCCAACATTCCTTTGAGTATGCATGCCCAACTGGCGACGGACGCGTTACAAACTCGATTTATAGTATAGATATAGATACATCTTAAAGCAGAAGTCAAGAGCATAAAAAAAAATAGTAGGACCAGAATAAGTGAATAGATTTTAATGTGCGCATGAACCCTTAAACACTGAACTTGGGTTGAAAGCTAACTGCATGTGTCCATTAGTGATGATGTAGTTTGAGTAATCACTGATGTAATATAGTCTCCTTAAGCAAGTGGTTGTTTTAATTAGGGCATATCTACATAGGCTATTGGCATACGTTATCACTGAAACTGATAATCATTACTAGAAAAAAAAATTTTTTAAAACATATCTACTACAAAAATGAAATGCTTCTATCCAAAACTGGAATGCACTTATGCATTTAAATTTTGAGGTTTTTTGTTGATTTAACATTAGTTATACTAATGTGTATAGGGTAAGCTTTCGCAATACCTATGGAAACAAATTAAGTGATTGAATATGTGTTCATTTCAGGGACTGTTCAAGGTGGGGAAACCTTTCAAATGGAAATGTCTCAAGTTGGATTCAGTGCCCAGTACTCTCAAAATAAGGTAATTTAAAAGCACATTTTTATTATATTGAAAGATGAGGATGAGTTCCTCTTTAATAATACCGGAAGCATGTATGTCCCTTGTTATGATGATGTGGGGGATCATCAGACCCCCAGGGATCCCACTAGAAATGAGTGAAAATCGTGAAATTAGGGGAATAAAAAAACAAAAGGGTATACGTGGAGGAAGAGTGCTCACCAGAGACTTCATTAATCCTCTAGAGAATAAAAGAATAGGTGAAAAGGGTATATGCTAGATTACAAGAACCACAGGACATGAAATAATGAAAAGTGCCACATGGAGGAACCTCGCACTAAGGTATCTGATAAAGTGGGTGCATCAAGGAATTATGTGTCCTCTCCATCAATCATTGTACTCAGTAAATGGGAACATGTGATGTGTGCAGAGCATGCTCAAGAGAAGTGCATGGATGCATCATACATCTCCCACTATCCCCCACACTAGCATTCATCTCCACACCGTGGTGCAACCCCCAAATCCATTCTGGTAAATTACAAGCAGAAATCTTTTTTCATAGCACTCCTCAGTGTCGTGAACATTTTTTATTGAAAATTTAGAAGTTACTATGGATCCTTAGAAAATGTCCTTCAGTCTGACAAACATTGTCAGTGTATAGTATTGTATGAGGATTTTGGGGAACATTCTATTAAATTATGGACCATATAAACAGTAGTTTACCATTAAAGGGACAGTGTACTGTAATTTTATTCTCCCCTTAAATTTGTTCCCAATTATCCATTTTGATTGTGCTCCCTTAGCATATAAAGCCAGTTTGCTGAGTTTTACAGAGAGTGAAACTGCTGTTTCAGTTTCTATAACGATCCTTTGTTGGTGCCGAGTGGGATTGATGGAAGAGAAGGAGAGACGTGGGTGGGCGGCCCAGCGGAGGAGGGGGAGGGATGGGCGGGGTTCCCCACAAGGATTAACGGTTAGGCAGAGGAGAGGGCTATGGGTCCCTACACTACAGAAAAAAATTATAAAATAACATTTAAAAAAAATAAATTGTAATTTCTTACTATCAGACTGACTGCAGTAACAAACATGGTGGGGTAAGAGAGTGGTTGGGTGGAATCAGGGATTTGGGAGGCGGAGGAGTGATCCCTACACTACACAATGAAAACATAATTGAATAAATATGTATTTAAAAACAAAAAGGCATATATCGCATACTGGCAGTACCTAAAATGATGGTGACCAGTGAGGAGGGGGAGGGAAGAGAGCTGTTTTAGGGTGATCAGGTAGAAATCAGGAAGTGGGAGGGTAATCCCTACACTAGAGCAAATATTAACCTCAAAAGCTACCTGATTAACCCCATCACTGCTGGGAATTTCAGAAGTGTGATGTACATCTAAAGTTAGTGGCCTTCTAATTGCCAAAAAGCAATTGCAAAGCCATACATGTCTTCTATTTCTGAACAGAGGAGACTCCGAAGAAACATTTACAACCATTTGTCTTTTGACTACATGTGTAATCATTTTTGTGAGAAAAAAATATAGCACAAAAGATAGCATGGCCAAAGAGTGACATCAAATATATCAAAATGGGCCTAGATCAATACCTTGGGTTGTCTACTTTAAAATATATATATCTAGTTTTCATTAGTAAAAAAAAATAGAATGAAGGCTCTATTTTTGTTTAAACTAAGTGATAGTAAAGCCGCTGAAATTCTCAGTAGTGAAGAGGTTAATCATTACAAACAGTGACATCTATTTGTTGCATAGCTTTTTTTTTCTAGTAAAACATTGACTCTGGGAATAGCTCCAACTGTTTAAAATGATTAGTTTTTATGACTTAAAGATAATGTACCTGTATATTTTACGCACACCACTTCATGACTAATCACATATGTATCTAGCTCTTCCTTATTTTTCACTTTACAGTTTTGGATATAATTAAATGATAGTTTAGTTAAATATGCCCAAAAATTGTTTAATCATAGATATTTCAAAATTTTCCAGTTTTTAAACATAAATACATTACTTAGTACAAAAAGAGGTAAATATATAGGGCTAGATTACAAGTGCGGCGCAAGTGGTTTTGCGCTAGAGCAATCGCGATTTCACGAGCCATTTTCCTTACGCTGATATTACAAGTTCGGCTTCAATCCTTTCCGCGATCTAGGAGCAGTAGTAAATTCAGTTCTGAAAATATTTTTTTTTTAAAACACAATAAAAATACATAACAAAGTACACTTACATTTATAAACTATTCTAATAACCAATAAACGCCATCCCCCCACATCACAAAGTATCTAAATAAACTATAAACCCCTAAACCGCCATCCCCCCACATCACAAAGTATCTAAATAAACTATAAACCCCTAAACCGCCATCCCCCCACATCACAAAGTATCTAAACTATTAACCCCTAAACCACCATCCCCCACATCGCAAACACTAAATAAAACCATTAACCTCTAAACCGCCATCCCCCACAATGCAAAGTTATAAACTAACATCTAAACACCCTAACCTAACACCCCCTAACCTAAACCAAATTAAAATACCCCTAAATTTACTAAAAAAAATCCTAACTACCTTAAAATTAAAAAAACTTACCTGCAAGATTAAATAAAACCTAATCTTACCATTAAAAAAAAAAAAACCTACCATTACTGAAAAAAAAACGCCATTACAAAAAATAAAAAATCCTACCATTACATGCGAAAACTCTGCTTAGTTTTCTCAAATTGTAATACCAGCGGAACCCGAGAAGCGCAAAAAGCCTAACGCTAGCGATGTTTATAATGCTACTACTATCTGAGGATTGACACATTAAGGGCTAGATTACAAATGGAGTGCAATATTGCGCTTTCATTCAAGCACTAAATCTGCTAGAAGTATGTTTTTTGCGCTCAATACACTTGTATTATGAGATGAAAGTAAAAAGTTTGCGCTCGAGCGCACGCATACTAGTGATTAAAGATAAACTACACAAGATTGCTAATACATAATTTCATTCCCCCATTGACTTTAATGAAGCTGAAATTTAAAAAAAACAAACTATTACCCAACAAACCAAATCATGATTATTTTAAAGCACAAAAATACAGAAGCTTTTATGACATAACTTTACATTCTAATGTTCTGAACATAGCATTTTTTATCACAGTGTTGAGTATAACGATACTGTTAATTGTATTTTTGATGCGAATTGTGCAACTTTTTTGTCTCAGATAACCGTCAACCAGAGCTCGCGTATTCACATTTATTTTCAAATCATAATATGAGTTAACTTGCACGCAAACAGGAGCAAAAAAATCCAATATAGTTTGCACGTAAACATTAGCGCTTGACTCGTAATCTAGCCCTAAAGGGGCATTTTTTAAGTGTATGAATTAGAGCTTTGCAGTAGATCTGCAAACAAAATAAATGTTCTTTTTTTGTTTGTTTTGCTACTTATATTAACCCTTTAAGGACACAGCTTTCAGTTTGCTCAATTGTTTTATGACGGAAAAATTCCGTCATATATCGTTAAGAGGTTAAAATGATATTTTAAGCCACATTTCAGTGAGTGTCCCACTCATTATATATTATTTTTTAGCACACCCAGCAGATTCAGAATATACCATTATTTTATTTATATTTCATTGCATGTGAGGGAGCCAGCAGCCAAGAGTTAAGAACTACTGCTTCTTAAAGGGACACTGAACCCAAAAATTTTCTTTCGGGATTCAGATAGAGTATGCCATTTTAAGCAACTTTCTAATTTACTCCTATTATCAATTTTTTTCTTCGTTCTTTTGCTATCTTTATTTGAAAAAGAAGGCATCTAAGCTTTTTTATTGGTTTAGAACTATGGACAGCACTGTTTTATTGGTGGATAACATTTCAAATAAAGATACCAAGAGAACGAAGAAAAAATGATAATAGGAGTAAATTAGAAAGTTGCTTAAAATTTCATGTTCTATCTGAATCACGAAAGAAAACATTTGGGTTCAGTGTCCTTTTAACCCATTACGTCAACTGTTATGGGGTGTATCTCAATCCCCCAGGACTTTTCCGACCAGGTAGATTGACAGCCCCTGCTTGTGCGCAAGTGTGTAATAATAATTGCGGGTAGCATATTGCTGCCCACTAGACGCAATGCCTGGCTAACAGGGGAAAATATATACTGTACGTCCTTGTCCACCCGGTCTTAATCTGGACCACTATATCATTGTTTGTAAGTACTAATCTAAAATAGTTCCTTTACGTAGCGGTTCAAGTGACTGCCCTTGCTAAGATTTTAGAATATACTTACTTGTAGTTGATTTAGCAACTGGTACCTTCCAGTCTATCTAGCATATTAAAGTTTCCCACTACTTTAACCTTGCACGGGGTGGCATTACACAAGCATTTCACCAGAAATGCTTGTGCAATGATAAATGCTGATAAATGTGTATGCTGTCTGCATTTAGCGATGTTGAGCGGACATGATTCACTATAGCAAATCATGTCTGCTCAACACTTAATACATATACCCCTTAGTGTATTTGTGTGTATGAAAGAGAGTGTATGTGTGTGGTGAGAGTGCGAGCATATGTGAGAGAGTCTGTGTGAGAGATAGAAAGTGTGTGAGAGAGTGTGTGTGACAGATAGAAAGTGTGTGTGGGAGTGCGAGTATATGTTAGAGAGTGTGTATGAGAGAGTGTGTGTGACAGATAGAAAGTGTGTGTGAGAGTGCGAGTATATGTGAGAGAGTGTGTATGAGAGATAGAAAGTGTGTGAGAGAGTGTGTGTGACAGATAGAAAGTGTGTGTGAGAGTGCGAGTATATGTGAGAGAGTGTGTATGAGAGATAGAAAGTGTGTGAGAGAGTGTGTGTGACAGATAGAAAGTGTGTGTGTGAGAGTGCGAGTATATGTGAGAGAGTGTGTATGAGAGATAGAAAGTGTGTGAGAGAGTGTGTGTGACAGATAGAAAGTGTGTGTGAGAGTGCGAGTATATGTGAGAGAGTGTGTATGAGAGATAGAAAGTGTGTATGAGTGTGTGTGACAGATAGAAAGTGTGTGTGAGAGTGCGAGTATATGTGAGAGAGTGTGTATGAGAGATAGAAAGTGTGTGAGAGAGTGTGTGTGACAGATAGAAAGTGTGTGTGAGAGTGCGAGTATATGTGAGAGAGTGTGTATGAGAGATAGAAAGTGTGTGAGAGAGTGTGTGTGACAGATAGAAAGTGTGTATGAGAGTGCGAGTATATGTGAGAGAGTGTGTATGAGAGATAGAAAGTGTGTGAGAGTGCAAGCATGTGTGAGAGATAGAAAGTGTGTGTGAGAGTGTGAGTATATGTGAGAGAGTGTGTATGAGAGATAGAAAGTGTGTGAGAGATAGAAAGTGTGTGTGAGAGTGTGTGAGAGATAGAAAGTGTGTGTGAGAGTGCGAGTATATGTGAGAGAATGTGTATGAGAGATAGAAAGTGTGTGAGAGTGCAAGCATGAGTGAGAGATAGAAAGTGTGTGAGAGTGCAAGCATATGTGAGAAAGTGTGTGAGAGAGCGTGTGTGACAGATAGACAGATAGAAAGTGTGTGAGAGTGCAAGCATATGTGAGAAAGTGTGTGTGTGAGAGATAGAAAGTGTGTGAGAGTGCAAGTATATGTGAGAGAGTGTGTGTGACAGATAGACAGATAGAAAGTGTGTGAGAGTGCAAGCATATGTGAGAAAGTGTGTGTGTGAGAGATAGAAAGTGTTTGAGAGTGCAAGTATATGTGAGAGAATGTGTGTGAGAGATAGAAAGTGTGTGAGAGTGCAAGTATATGTGAGAGAGTGTGTGTGAGAGATAGAAAGTGTGTGAGAGTGCAAGTATATGTGAGAGAGTGTGTGTGAGAGATAGAAAGTGTGTGAGAGTGCAAGTATATGTGAGAGAGTGTGTGTGAGAGATAGAAAGTGTGTGAGAGTGCAAGTATATGTGAGAGAGTGTGTGTGAGAGATAGAAAGTGTGTGAGAGTGCAAGTATATGTGAGTGAGTGTGTGTGAGAGATAGAAAGTGTGTGAGAGTGCAAGTATATGTGAGAAAGTGTGTGTGAGAGATAGAAAGTGTGTGAGAGTGCAAGTATATGTGAGTGAGTGTGTGTGAGAGATAGAAAGTGTGTGAGAGTGCAAGTATATGTGAGAAAGTGTGTGTGAGAGATAGAAAGTGTGTGAGAGTGCAAGTATATGTGAGAGAGTGTGTGTGACAGATAGACAGATAGAAAGTATGTGAGAGTGCAAGCATATGTGAGAAAGTGTGTGTGTGAGAGATAGAAAGTGTGTGAGAGTGCAAGTATATGTGAGAGAATGTGTGTGAGAGATAGAAAGTGTGTGAGAGTGCAAGTATATGTGAGAGAGTGTGTGTGAGAGATAGAAAGTGTGTGAGAGTGCAAGTATATGTGAGAGAGTGTGTGTGAGAGATAGAAAGTGTGTGAGAGTGCAAGTATATGTGAGAGAGTATGTGTGAGAGATAGAAAGTGTGTGAGAGTGCAAGTATATGTGAGAGAGTGTGTGTGAGAGATAGAAAGTGTGTGAGAGTGCAAGTATATGTGAGAAAGTGTGTGTGAGAGATAGAAAGTGTGTGAGAGTGCAAGTATATGTGAGAGAGTGTGTGTGAGAGATAGAAAGTGTGTGAGAGTGCAAGTATATGTGAGAGATAGAAAGTGTGTGAGAGTGCAAGCATGTGTGAGAGATAGAAAGTGTGTGAGAGTGCAAGTATATGTGAGAAAGTGTGTGTGAGAGATAGAAAGTGTGTGAGAGTGCAAGTATATGTGAGAAAGTGTGTGTGAGAGATAGAAAGTGTGTGAATGTGAATACCTTTGTGCAAGTTTGTGTTCATGTGCTTTTATACATAGGGGGAGATTTAATAAGCAGCACATGCTGCTTTCTCTGCTCAATGTTTCCAGCTCGCTTTTAGGTGGCGGACTGCAATCATCCCGATTTCATACGATCAGGATGATTGACACCCCCTGCTAGCGGACAATTGGCCGCAAATGTGCAGGGGGCGGCATTGCACAAGCATTTCTTGTGAAATGCCTGTGCAATGTTAAATGCCAACAGCATATACTGTCAGCATTTAGCAATGTTGGGCGGAAATGATTCGCTACAGCAAATCATGTCTGCCCGACACTTAGTAAATTAACCCCTAAGGGACCGATTTATCATTGTGCGGGCGGACATCAATAAATTTCAACAGCATATGCTGTCGGAATTTATCATTGCACAAGCATTTCTCGTGAAATGCTTGTGCAATACCGCCTCCAGCACATTCGCAGCCAATCGGCAGCTAGCAGGGAGTGTCAATCAATCCTATCGTATCCAATCGGGATGATTGCTGTCCGCCGCCTCAGAGGTGGTGGACGAGTTAAGGAGCAGCGGTCTTATGAATAAATAGGTTGACTGCTTAATAAATCTGCCCCTTAGTGTGCACTCTGAAAAAAGAAAATTGGTGTTATGTGCATGGTGCAAGAATGTTCAGGTTTGGCCACCCTAATAAGCACCCCACTTATATATAATCTATAATGTATACTGGCTTCACATCACATTACATTCAATATAATGTTTATGTTTTAAACTTACATTTTTTAGTCAATTTTTAATCAATCAAAAATGACGACTTCAGTGTTATATTGTTGAATTGTTAAGAGTAAGCAATGTATACAGTATATAATATGCAATACACAATAGCGTATACAATACAATATCTTGTTAGCAAATATCCATAGTTTTAAAAAGTCAAGGATTTTTGCAAAAAAAAAGGAAAAAATAAAAAACTGTTAATTAAAAACAGACTAACAGCCCAAATGCATGAATGATGTTGCATAACATGCAGACCTTGTGGGGGGCTCTAAAAGATTACATTCCTCTTCTGTTTAGTTGTTAATGAGGAGCATATGGAAGACCCTGCAGAGTAGGTACAACAATGCTTAGTAGCATGATCATTAACAGCTAGTGAATCTAGAAGATAATATAGATAAAAAAATAAGTAATAAGACCCCAGAAACTAGGTGAGCCACTATACTATTTCATGCTACAGGGACTTTAAACTCAAAATCTTATATATTATACTACATTATAAAAAAATAATATATTAATTCAATTAATTAATGAATATGAAACATTAGCTTATAAGTTAATTATAAATTTTGCTTGCAATTGCTGTAATTTTTTCTTCTCCAAAATTCTTTACTAACTCAAATTCTGTGACCTAAGTATGATGCAAAATGTTGCAAATGGCCTTAACTAGCAATTTAAAAGGATACTAAACCCACATTTTTCCCGTCATGATTCGGATAGGGCATGCAATTTTAAGCAACTTTAAAATTTACTCCTATTATCACATGTTCTTTGTTCTCTTGGTATCTTTTTTTGAAAAGCAATCATTTAAGCTTATTAGCAAGCCCATTTTTGGTACAGCACCTGGGTAACTCTTGCTGATTGGGGGCTAAATGTAGCCACCAGTCAGCAAGCACTATCCAGGGTGCTGAACTAAAAATATTCCGGCTCCTAAGCCTATATTCCTGCTTTTTCAAATAAAGATATCATCATGAAAGTAAACAAATTGGGTTTAGTATCCCTATAATAAACAGTGACTGCTTATAGCAGTATCTATACTCATTTACAGATAACCCTAACTAGAGGGGTGGGATTCAGGTGTTTGGCACTGTTTTGTGCAAACCTGTTCCTAACATTTCATAGGTTCCCATAAACCCGGGGTAGGGTACCAGGGGCACTTGGCTCTCATTAACTCCTGCTGGCCACTGCTTGACAGACACACTTAAAGTTTTGCCCATTGCTGCTGAAACCGTTCTAGGTAGTGTGGCTGGGCAGTAGGATACCTAGTTCAATGAATAGCCTTATGCATATCCCAGGCATTCTTAAAGTTCCCCATAGTGTTTGTCATTACCATCTCTTGTGGGAGTTTATTCAATGAATCAATCACCCTTTCTGTAAAGAAGTGTTTTCTCAAATTACTCCTGAAACTACTACACCTTAGCTTGAGATCATGACCTCATGTTCTTGAATTTGTATAACTAATAATAGATATAACCTGCAGCTCCTGGGAAGCAAATGTAATTACATGTAGGTAGGACTCATACAAAGTACCAATGCCAACAATAAGGTCTACTTTGTTTAAAAAAAGATAATGTTGTCAATTGTTTTGCTTAGGCTAGATTCACTAAGGAAGACAAAATGAGGGAGGAGAAACAAGAAGTTATATAAATGTACA
Source organism: Bombina bombina (assembly GCF_027579735.1). NCBI lineage: Eukaryota > Metazoa > Chordata > Amphibia > Anura > Bombinatoridae > Bombina > Bombina bombina. The sequence goes on from NC_069500.1 coordinate 137,037,952, forward strand.
TACGTTATACCCCTCTTTAGATAAACTATGAATTTCATACTGGCCAGCAAAATGTGGCCTTACATGTAATCATTATATCATTATTTTTGCCCCACTTACTACTTTAAATGGTGTAATCTTACACCATATTTTCCTGGAAATACATGCGCTGAGGTCTTGGACTCCATTTATTAAGCAGTGGATGCTGCTTCTGAGCCCCAAGCAGGGGTCGTAAGATACGATCGGGATGATTAACAGCCCCTGCTAGTGGCCGATTGGCCGCCAGAAAGCAGTGGGCGGCATTGCACAAGCATTTCACTAGAAATGCTTGTGCAATGTTAAATGCTGACAGTGTATGCTGTTGGCATTTAGCGAGGTTGAGCGGACATGATTCGCTACAGCGGATCATGTCCGCTCGACCTTTGGTAAATCTACCCCCTAGACTTTATTTGCTTCTAGTTTCAGCTGTTTTCCTTACATTTAATCTGACTAGAGAAGGGATCAGTTTTGACATTTATCTAACCTCTTGAAATGATGAAAGATTATTTAACCAAGTAGGATTTTATAGAAAAATAATAAAGTCAATTGAAAATACCCAGTTATGTATCTAGGAGGATTAATGTTAAGGACCAAGCACCAAATTCACCAAATAAGAGCAAAGAAAGAACAAGATATTGCTGACATTTAATTAGATTAGATTACAGGGCCCCTTATAATAGGGAGTTAATTAAGTTATATAGTATGTAAGAACAAAGAAAGTGAATGTCCCAAATTAGGCGCATTCAAAAGACTAGGATACTGCACTCTTACCGATAAAAAAACAAATAGAAAACAGGGACACTTGTTAAGCTAAAGCACACAATATTGTGTTTGGGATTAACTGGTCTCCTTGATTTGCTTGTGCTGCCACTATTTTTGATGCACTAAATGGAACTTGTGCCTTATTATTGAACATTATAGTAGTGGTTCACCACATTAGATTATAAGCCGACTTCAGTTCCTGTAGTGAAGGACCCCGTAAGGATATTTTTAGTGGTATTATTTGTTTATTTGCTTATTTATTAAATATTGTGTACTATAGCTGAACAAGTGTCTTTGTTTTCTATTTGTTTTTTATCGGTAAGAGTGCAGTATCCTAGTCTTTTGAATGCACCTTATTTGGTGCATTTACTTTCTTTGTTCTTACATACTATATAATCTTTTACTAGGTTACACCTTCTGTGTATTTTAGATATACTGTATATTAATTATTTAAGGTGAGCAAACTTTTTTTCTTTAATTTTTTCAGTTAATTAAAGTGAATGTAAATTTTGATGCTAAAGTGCCCGGTTTTTAAAACTTTGATTAAAAAGCACTTTAATTCATAAATATTTTCATTTCACTCCTGTTGTGAAAATAAACTTACTTTTTAATCTTCACAGCAGCTCCAGCTTCCTCCACCTGTTTCAAAGCCTCTTCCTGGGTCTAAAATGAGGTATCTGGCTTCCTCCAATCACAGCAGTGAATCAGACACTGAATCCCCCGGGGGGGAATCTGTGATTGGAGGATGACCTATCAATCATTTCTGACATCAGAAATGGCTTGTGAGACCGGAGGAAGCAGCAGCTGCTGTGAAGTTTAAAAGGTAAGTTTTTTTGTCACAACAGGAGTGAAATGTAAATTTTGATGAATTAAAGTGCCCCTGTTTTTAATCAAAGTTTTAAAAACCGGGCACTTAAACATCAAAATTTACATTCACTTTAAGTTAGTTCTGTTAGGGTAAAGGGTCTCTTTGAAAACCCAATACCACCCATGTTAGATATCGCATGATTTTCTTGGGTTGGCAGGTTCCCCTTCTGCACTTTCTTAAGTTTTCACCATCACGGCAAATGTCCTGGTGTCCCTTTTTCTGCCCACCAAACGTTCAACTCCACCCAACCCCACCCATTATAAGTTCCACTTTGTCCGTGGCACACCTGCAACCTTACATCTCCTGTTGTTGCCCTGGCCACAAGATATAAGTCCTCCTCACCTACCTGTCCTTGAAACTCTCTGGAAAATAATGGGAGGTATGAAACCTTTTGAGTAGAGAGATGTATAAGGTGGGAAATCCCTTGGGTGGGGAGATTCCTAAGGACTATGGGTGTTTTACTTTCAGGTTGATTTCCTAATGGCAATGGAAGTAAGAAATCTCAATGTTCTGAGAAATATTGCTGACATATACCAAAGCTGCTAACACATTCAAAGACTAAAAGTTGTACCAGTCTTGGAACACAGTTTTAAGTATTGAATGACTTTTCTAAACTGAAAGATTATTTCTAGCAACGTTTTCGCTCGGGCAGGAGCGCTAAACAGTGCACCGCTAGTAATCTAGTCCAATGTTTTTCAAATCTTCAATGTTTGCTTCCTGGATAATGCCTGGGCATTGTTAATCTAACAAACAGTTTTTATTTTTGTTCTTTTGTGAAAAAAAAACAACAACATTCCAATGCCAATTATGCCATCTATAGGGAAGGAACATCTATTGACTTTGTTTAAGCTCACATTCCACTTTTAAAGGTGTAGGTACTATTAGTTTTTAAGCTTTCAACTGGAATAGGATATTGTTTTTGCTTCATTAGTTAGGACACTGCATTCTATTGTTAAGATTAGCTTCATTTGCAGTATACATGGAAGTACTTTTTAGTGTGAGCACTTAAGCCTCTTAAAAAAAAAGGGGGCATTCTAATGCAAAAATAAAATGTGTCAGAATTCTTCAGAGTGGACTCATGGAATATGTCCTGGTAACTAATATATTAATGATTTATGCAGATCTATATGTTGGTAGATGTGTTTGTAGAATCAGATTTTCACTCAAAACCCCTAGGTTCTCTTGTATTTTACCTTTTTTTTAAAGGTACAATTTAAAGCAAAATGTTATGATTAGAGTATGTTTTGTTTGCACTAATGTCCCTTTGGTAGCCTTGTTTTCATTACTGTTTATACTGGTGGTAACATAAAACATCTCCATAGTCACAGTTTAGAAAACCAGCTGAAGCTTGGCCAATGTGTTTAACCCCAGGAAAGGGGGTCCTACCTGTCAGTTAGGCATAAATCTTCAACCTATTGAACTGTAATTATATGTGAAGCAGTAAGAAGACAGTCAGCAGACCTCTGTCAACCAATATATCAAAATGTAATAAAGATTATGGAAGAAAAGACAATGACACGTTTCAATCAGTATACAACAGAATACAACTAATAGGTAGTGTATATTTGTACTTTAGCTGATCTCTGGGATATATATATATATATATATTACAAAAATCTCTACCTCATAGAGTATGTCTCTCACATGAAAAGGTATGGTACAATGTCACTTTAAACAGGCATGCACATTTTGGCATTCAATATAATAGCCAATGATTCTGTATTTATACAATAGTATTTTGTATGAATAACTGCAAGTGAAGTAAAATCTCTGATATATCTCAACTTTACCTTAACCCAGTAACACAGAATTGACTGAAATTTGTTACTGTAGAGGATATTCCCTAGGTATGCAAGTTTATGAATTCTAAGCATTCCATTGTCAATAAAATGTACAATTCCTATCACTAAATATTCCTAGAAAGCTGTAAGGGACAAAAAAAAGCGAATGCAATAAATCGAAAACAGAAGTGCAAGCGGTGAAAAAGCAGACACATAAATAAAATGGAATAACCAAAGATGTACATCCTGGATAATCTGTTTCTTTATTTAATTGCATTTCTTACTAAGACCCCAATGATCGAAAGTGTCACGAGGCACTATATTCAAAAGGAATCTGTCACCATGTTGAGAAAGCTAGCAAAATATTCCAAGCGGCCAACTATTTAAAGGCACCATCGCCGAATGGGTGGCGATAATGCTCTGATACCGGTGATATATTAAAAGCAGCATTGTCACCTACATTGAAGGTGTAATACAGTATTGTATGACAATACAATCCACATGCGTCAATAGAAACTCAACCCCTGTTCATACAATACTGAATGAAAGGACCAGTAAATATAGTAGATTCACATAATCAACAAAAGCATTAAAAAAAGACTATGCAATGGCACTTATAGGGGTAGATTTTCTCAACCTCGCTAAATGCCAACAGCATATGTCAAAATATTGTGATTGTGATTGCACAATCATGTTTTACTTATAATAATGCTATTGCACTGTAGCAAAAGTGTTTTATATGATATATTTGTAGATATAGCTATATATCACTATAGAACACGTTTGCTACAGTGCGATATTCTAAGTAAAACATGAGCCATATCAGTCTCGCCTGCTTTTTAGTGACAATATTTCCCAGTGTGACACATCTAGTGAAATATGCAGTGAAACTGAATTTAAATTTGCATAATTTGAAGGGTTACTACCCAAAAAACGTTTATTTTCTGAACCTGAAAGTCCCAGAGAGATGCCTCCAATGGAAAGTAATGAAGCTCTCTGAAATGTTGTATCCCAGAGAGCTTCATTACTTTCTATGGAAGGCATCTCTCACCTCTCTGGGATTTTCAGGTTCCTCCCCTTTTCTTAGAAAATTCAGTGAGTTCTGCCCTCGTGAAGTCAGCACTGTAATCTTTCTTCAAAATAGAGAATGTTTAATTATCTGGTCCATCGAAAGTAATGTCGCACTCTGGGAAATTGAAGCTAACAGTTTTTCAGTTTTAATTTAAATAAATTACATGCAAAGTGCAATATAATTTGTAAATAAATACATATAAATATACAAAGTATGAGCCTAATTTGTTAAAGTTACACAGAAACGATAATCAGAATTTGTAAAATAACAATCCTCAATACACTGCTGTATACAAAATAAAATACAAAATGGAAAGTGTGAAGTTTAAATGCAATAAAATGTTATCTGAATTGTAAAGTGATATAAAATAGAAAGCACAAAGTGTAAATGCAGCAGAACTGTCATGCCATGCGCTGCTTTATTGCAATGGACTTGCCTCTCCTTCACATACAGAAATTCAGGGAATGCCCCATGAAAAAGTATAGCAAAAGCTGCCTTTTGATAATTTCACCAGGGATCTCGCAGTACTGGAGGATCATTTTAGAATATCTCACCTGAGCAGAGAGATTTTTGAATATCAGGGCCTTAGGGAGTTCAGCCCCTGTGAAGTCTGAACTGCAATTTATTTCCGAGCTGGAGAATCCTTTGATCATCAGACCCTTAAAAAGAATGTGCTATTATAAATGTGGTTAGGTATATCATCATTTACTATTCATATCATCATTTAACATGATAATAAAGGTGAATAATATGATTGTCATTAGGCTTGAATGCATTTGTATCTATTTAATAGGGGATCTTGGCTTTGGGAGCTGTTGGTGCATATGATTGGGCTGGTACAGTGGTACATCAAGACTCAGCACAGTTCACTATATTCCCAAATAATGCATTTGAAAAAGTTCTTCATGATCGAAATCAAAGTTCTTATTTAGGTAAGTCTGCACATTATTTGCTGTTTACAAACTTGAATTATGTTTAAATTTTATTAATTGACTCATTGTCAAAGTAATTAATACAAATACAGGTGGCCCTCGTTTTACAACGGTTCAATTTACACAGTTTCAGAATAACAACCTTTTTTTCCAGTCATGTGACTGCTATTGAAAAGCATTGAGAAGCAGTGCATTTATTAAAATAGCCAGTAGATGGCGCTCTCCGCTTGTGTTGCAGCAAAGCCAAGGAAGCTGAAATTAATCAGTTTAACCAGATCTGAGCTATCGAGCAGATTTCAAAGGAACAAGATCTCCCTGTGTATAAATCAGTCCAGATTGGAATGCATAGAAAAAACTGTTTGCAGAAAAATGCAAGTGACGTCTGTGTTGTGTGATTATTTTATTAGGTTTATAATGCTGTTTAGCATTTAAAGTCTTCATTTCAAAGCTTTAAAAATAATGTATTAGGTGTTACTTATGACAATTTTGAGAGGGGCCTGGAACCTATCTCCCTCACTTCCCATTGACTTACATTATAAACTGGGTTTCAATTTACAACTGTTTCGATTTACAACCATTCCTTCTGGAACCTAACCCCGGTGTAAACTGAGGGCTTCCTGTATTTAAAATGACCATGATGATGATGACAATGATTATTACGGAAGATTAATGACAATGATTAAATGACAATGTTAAAAATGTATTTCCCTGCACAATCAATAAATGGCAAAATCAAATTAGTGATATCAGTTGACTTTCTAAAGCAGCTTCATATATTTTAAAGAATTGTAGTATTTAAAAGTTTTCATAGAGAAGCTAAAGCTCTCAGAAAATTAATTGCACGTATATTTTGTTTTGGCTGAAGCCCAGACACCCTGTATGTATGTATTGGCTTTAAGCAAAACGCCAATAGTTTAAGGAGATTTGTCCTTTGTATCGTTCTCCCATTATAACTCGCTCTTTAGCTGCTTCCACTATGTTCCCTCTTCCAATCTGTCTCCCTCTCTCACTTGCTTACTACCTAATTCTGCTTCAATGTCGCCCACCATATTAAATAAAAATGAAATTGAGTAAGCGTAGAAATAATTTGTGTGTATGTTTGATATGTGTTGTTTGTGTGTAGCATGTGAGTAAACCTAATAGATCCTCACATTTATTTCATTGTAGTGTCTGACTGTTACCTTCTATGTATCTCATTAACATGGCCTTATATAGTCAATGTAAAACTTTTGTTTCGCATTGCGGATATATCCCATTGCCTGGTTAAAGCTTTCTTTTAGTAAAGTTTGTGATAAGGCATTAAAAATTCTGTGATGGTTTGCAAAAGAAGTAATGCATTATGTTAAATCTACCCCGTAGAGTATGTCCCTCAAAGGAAAAGGTATGGTACAAGTGTTATCTAAATCTCATTATATTCTCAAATTAGGCACAATCTGGATAACTATCCCCATTGTTGCAACAGACACAAGTAAAAAAGATCGTGGCAGGACTGTTTTCCGACGGACATTTGTCCAACTGACATTTGTGTGACGATTAATATTCCGACAGACAAATCGCCATCGGATAACAGTCTGGCGACGAGAAGAATAGATAGATAAGGATAGATACATATCGAAAGATAGACAGATAGATAAAGATAAAAAAATAAACAGACAGATAGTTAAAAGCACGTCACTGGGAGATGGGAACCATGGCTAGGTTCCCAGAGGTGGTTGCGGCGCTCGAGGCTCTGATTAGAACAGAGCACTCTAGAGCGTATCTGCCCTCGGCTGACGTCGGAACACAGTCTCTCGGACATATGTCTGATGGACAAATGTCCGTCGGCATTTTGTCCATCTGCATTTTGTCCGAGCACCAAAAAGATTCCTTAATTAATAAAGCTATTGGTGGCTCTTTGCAAGTATATGGGTTGGCGATCTAGTTATTTCTCATGTCTAAATGCAACAATTATTTTAAAATATTTAGGTATTCCTGTGCAAGCCACTTCCTAATAAAAAGTATCCTATACAATCAAAATTCCTGAAAAGGTGCAAGATAATTAATACTAATTGTGTCTGTTACATCTACTATATTATGCAAATCCATTTTAGTTTGTGTTTAATACAGTGTGATCTATGAGTAGTAAATCATTTTTTTGTGTTTTGTTGTATTTAATGTACTAGCTCTATGCTGTGCAGTAATGCACATAATATCTCCAGTGATTTGGCTATTCTGCTAAACATGTAGATTTTACTCTTTGATTGTAACATTTTATAGATGACTGGAGTGTTGTAATACTCACCATATCCAAAAATTGCAGAAATTTCTTGAAACACCAAGGTGCACAGAATAACAACGTTTCGGACCTCAGTCCTTAATCATGTCAGTACACATAATGAACATACAAAACTCTTAAATTGTTTTGTATGTTCATTATGTGTACTGACATTTTTAAGAACTGAGGTCCGAAACGTTGTAATTCAGTGCACCTTGGTGTTTCAATACATTTCTGCAATTTTTGGATATGGTGAGTGCTGCTGTCTTTTTGACTGTCTGATTTGTATTGGGGACCTGGTGTGGAGCCCCTGACAGAATTGCACCTTTTTATCTGTTGTGCTGTTCCCATTGCTGACTGTGGAGTGTTGTAATACCAGTTTAATTTTCTTTGTTTTTGGAGGGTGTATTTTCTTACACCATATTTTCTTTTTTAGGGTATTCTGTGGCTGTTCTGAACATGCAGAATTCTGTAAATTTTGTGGCTGGAGCACCTAGAACAAATTACACAGGCCAGGTTGTGGTATATAACATTAACAAGGGAAATGTTACAATTTTGCAGATTCAAAGGGGGGAACAGGTAAGTGTACAAGGCTTATTAATTAAAACTATTTTGCAAGGGCATTTCCTACGTATTGATGCAATTATGGCGTTTTTGTGCTTTTGCCGATATTACTGTGTGAGATATCCTGTATTGAGCACCTCACCTAACAATATATGTTTATAGCAGAAACACTAGAATTGAAAGGTGAAGTGGCGAATTGCGAACATGATCTCACCCTAACAAGGTCTATTGGTTGCCCCAATACGGTGTATGAATCTAGGCCAGTTTGTTATCAGTGTGACATATCAGACCACTATAGGTTTCAAATGACTATGAAACAGATTTAATTGACATTAAACTAAAAAATTAATTTGAATTCCCTACAAAGGGCCAGATTACAAGTTGAGTGATATTTAACACTCCCTCCCGCGTCCTATCTCTGCTAGTAGTAAGGTTTTTGCACGCGTTGGGTAGCGCTCGTATTACAAGTTGAAAATAAAACATTTTCACTCGCACACTAACCCGATACAAGCAAAAAAAGCAGACCTTAGAATATCGCGACCATGTTAGCGCATTCCCCTGTAGAAGTCAATGGAGCAAAACAAGTGAAAAAACAAACATCCTAATCGCACGCAATCCCGATCGCATATTCTCAAGTGTGCTAACCCAACATGAAAATATAAATATTTCACATTCCAATGGTCTTCACATAGACAATTATGTTTTATTTATTCATAAATTAATATTTCTATATATATTTGATGATAATTTGGTACAATATATATCTATGTATATATATATATATAATTATATAAACTTATATAATTATATATATATATAAGTTTCCAAAGTGATCTGCACTCCCAATGTACAGCTCAAATAGCATCAGCCAGGGTGCAAAGCCAGTAATTATGCAGTTGCCCAGTGAAAGGTTGCACTCTCTGGGGTTCCATAAAAAGTTACTTTTATTTATCAAAAATTTAAAAAGAGGGAGAAAACATGATGTTTCGATGCCCAACTGGCATCTTTATCAAATGTCCCCAGTTCTCAGAATAGCAACATTATATATATATATATATATATATATATATATATATATATAGATACAGTATATACAGATATAAATAGGAAAATCTATTTATAAATACATAGAACATATTCTGCTATGTGTAGAACTTTATTAAATATGAATATTGCATAAATATGCTTTTACACAGTTTCATCTACTTAAAGGGACATTCCAGCCAAAATTGGAATCCACATGGATACTTTGCAGTATTGAACAGAAGCATTTTGTAATATACATGTATTAGCAAAAATGCTTCTAATAGAAGCTATAGCTGTTCCAAAAGTGTATTTGAAGGGACACTAAACCCTAAAATTTTCTTTCATTATTAAGATAGAGAACACAAATGTAAACAACATTACTATTTACTTCTATTATTTATTTTGCTTCATTTTTAGATATTCTTAGTTGAAGAAAAAGCAGTGCACATGGGTGAGCCAATCACATGAGGCTTCTAAGTGCAGGAACCAATCAGCAGCTACTGAGCCTATCTAGATATGCTTTTCAGCAAAGAATATCAAGAGAATAAAACAAATTAGATAATAGAAGTAAATTAGAAAGTTGTTTAAAAATGCATGCTCTTTCTAAATCATGAAAGAAAAAATGTGGATTTCATGTCCCTTTAAGTATGCACCATGCACCAGCATTTTAAACACATCACCTTCTCAAAGAGCCTAAGGTGCTTGTACCATCACGTAATGATTACTTTTATTAATTGCTGACATGATACAAGCCCTACTGGTGCTCTGAGCAGCTGGAGCATTTAAAATGCTGGTGCACTGATATCTAGTTATGCTTCACATGCACGTGCAGAGAAAAATGTTAACACTAAAACAGTGATAACTTTTAATAGAAGCATTTTTGCCAATACATGTATATTGCAAATATGTTTCTGTTCAAACATGTAATTCATCCATGTGTATTTAAATTTTGACTGGCATGTCCCTTTAACTGCAAAGGGCTCCAATGCACTTATATGTCTATATGTTTGTACATATGAATATATGGGTTTATATGTGTATTTATGTCTATAAATACATATATACACAAATAAATCCATATGTACACAAATAACACACACACACACACATATATATATATACATAAACATGAATAGACATATTTTGACATGTGTATGTATGTATCTCTATATTAAAGCCCTTTGCCTGCCTTTTTTTTTAAACACCTGAAACCTCATATCTTTGAGCCCTTATAACTTTTTTGTGCAATTTTTTATTTTTATTAGATAGTGTTATGAGTGTAACTGTACTTCTCAAAGTATTTTTGATGCGTTTTGTGACACTTTTTTTTGTTTTGTGAAAAACAATTAACCAGAGCTCTGAGGATGCGCTAAGAATTGTAGCATAAATTGCAATTGGGCTCACGTGTTCATGTTTACTTTCAACTTGTAATACGAGCGCTACATCCGATGCACACAAAATGTCTATATCATGTATATGGGTTTAGTGTATGTATATATAAATATTTATTTAACTGAATGGTTAGATGTAAATTTGATTATTTTGGGAAAATGCACACATTAAGCTGTCAAAACCCACAGCATGTGTTTTAGCCTTCACTACAATTGTGAACCAGCACTAATAAAATATTAACTGAATTCTTTGCTTCTGTCCTGATACAGATTGGCTCATATTTTGGAAGTGTTTTATGTGCTGTTGACGTGGACAGAGATTCCATAACTGATGTCCTTTTAGTTGGAGCACCAATGTATATGAACGAGTATAAAAATGAAGAAGGTCAAGTCTTCATGTTTTCTGTCAACAAGGTAACAATTCTTTAAAATTAAACATATAGGGATAGATCTAATGCCCAATTATTGATGGTGAATGAGCTTCAGCATAGTGTCAGCCCTGTTGCTATCAATAGTTGCGGGTCAGCCATAACACTCAAAAAGATGATTGTCTCAAGCTGTTCCCATGTAATAGTGACAGCTCCTTCTTTCTATGGTAACATAATGGATACAGTACACTATGACTGTCACCATTAGGAAATGGCTCACTAAATAACTATGGCTCATTATGGCTGCTATGCTATGACCAGCTGCCAGGGAATTATAGAAACCAATTACTTTTAACACTAAGAAGTAAAAAAAAAAGTAATTAAAAATATTCATTCCTTAGCCTGCTCTGGACAAAAGCAACAGGTCTTCTTCCTAATGATCCTGTTGCTTCCGATTATCAAAAGATTGAGTAAAATAAGTTATAACAGTGATCCAATTCATTCTCAGTCTTGATTGGGTGATTTAGTAAATTAGTCAGGATTGGTATTTTTTTAACATATGAATGAATTCTAGCTGGTTATTATGAGTAATCAATAATAATTATATTCATAGAGATTAGAAATAGGAGGTAATCCTGAGAAGATCAGGGGTCAAAGGTTAGGGTAAAAGAGGTGGGAGATTAGTCCAGCAGGGTTAAACTGCTGCAGGGGTTCACTCAGTGTGGAAGATCATTTTTTAAATCCACCTTTTTGATTTTTTTTCTACCTAAACAGTTGCATGAAAGCTAAAAAAGATTGTGTGACTACTTTTAGAATATATAAATGAGTCAGAGCATTATAGACTTCCTCAAATAATAGCAACAGTCATAGAATACTGATAATTACATTATACCAACTACCATAGAAAGCAATACCTGACATTATTATTTGGGAGCTGTTGCAGTGGTTGATTTGCCTAATGTGAATGACTTGAGTATGATGAATGGATGACCCATTGCTATTTATAGCAGCAGGACTGTCAATATGGACCTCATTTATCAAGGCGTCAACTTGTGATCCGCATGTATTTTCGTGTCAAAGTCCGCTTATAGGGGCCGATTTATTAATGTGTGGGCGGACATGATCCGCTGTAGCTGATCATGTCTGCCCCACATCGATAAATGCAGACAGCGATTTATCATTGCACAAGCATTTTGTGTGGCATGCTTGTGCAATGCTGCCCCCTACACAATCGCAGCAAATCGTCTGCTAGCAGGGGGTATCAATCATCCCGATCGTATCTGATTGGGATGTTTGCTGTCCACCACCTCAGAGGTGGCAGACTAGTTAAGGAGCAGTGGTCTTAAGACAGCTGCTTCCTAACTTATGTTTCCAGCGAGTTTGAAGGCTCGCGCGGAAACAGCTGCATTCACAGCTACATAAATCGGCCCCATAGAATTTATCAAGGTACCAACTCTATTAAAATAAATCGATTGTTTGCGCCAGCGAACATGTGCTCACTCACCATTCATGTTAAATTGTTCACAGCTAATTCTTCTACGGATTTTCCATCATTCATCATTTATCACACTACTTTTCCAAATGATTAATGAATCAATTAATACTTTTGTGACTATTTTCACCCAACTTCCACAATTCATTTTCACCATCTTTTAGGTGGCGTATACAATAATAGGTGTTGTAGACAAATCACGATCGGCATAAATCTCGCAAACAAAACAGTGTTGTCACATAACATGTGTTTAGAATAATCATCAGTATGTGTTGCCTTTACTCCTTGGGCCCTAAGATGACAGTCCTCCTCTGACATACACATATCAATACATAAGATAATATTAACCAAAGTGTGATAAATCAGTTGCGCCTAAAAACAACAAATACAAATAATAAATCTGATAAAAAAATATGTGCAAAAGAATATGTGCATATAACATATATAAGTGCATAAACACAATAATATGATGCCCACACGCTAGATTGTGTGAGGTGAAACTCACAAACAATGATATCAATCAAACCAAAAACCTGGTGTGTGAACACAAAAGTCCAAAGTTCAAATAATGAAGGTGTGGCGGCAAAAACTTCTTCGAAAAGTTGAAGGCAATTCAAACGAAACAAATCTGTATAGAACACAAAAAAGAAGAAGGCGCCAACATAGTGTGAATCTGTATTGAAAGTTGTTCACTCCCCACACATAAATTGTACTTACAATAAGTCAGGCACTTGAGAAGTGCTACAACGGCTTTCTGGAGCATTAACAGCTGTCCAGGTAGCTGCTCTCTCGTAGTAAAGATGTAATCCTTGGTGTTGTATACGATCTGCAGGAATTTTGCAGCTTGACCCCTTTAGCCGGCTACTTTCTCTCGTAATATTCGTGATAGGAGAGAAGCCCAAACCAGGTGGGCTAGCAGCTATATTCGGATGCCAAGTATTATAAAATTGTCACACATATAAAATATCACTCCAGCCGTGATAAAGATATAGTTAAAAGCAAATGTTTATTTAGTAAACATGTATCACAACGCGTTTCCCGGTCTACCTTGACCGCTTCCTCAGGAGAATAAACTATATCTAAATTACACCGCTTATATTTGCTTAACTCGGCGTTCAAGCCGAAACAGAGCGCATGCGTGAAGGAGTATGCAGTACCCAGAGTCAAAAGGGGGTGTGTATCAACGCCTAAGTGATTGGTTGTCGACCGAAAAATCGGACCAACCAAAGGGAAAACATTTGTTTTTAACTATATCTTTATCACGGCTGGAGTGATATTTTATATGTGTGACAATTTTATAATACTTGGCATCCGAATATAGCTGCTAGCCCACCTGGTTTGGGCTTCTCTCCTATCACGAATATTACGAGAGAAAGTAGCCGGCTAAAGGGGTCAAGCTGCAAAATTCCTGCAGATCGTACACAACACCAAGGATTACATCTTTACTACGAGAGAGCAGCTACCTGGACAGCTGTTAATGCTCCAGAAAGCCGTTGTAGCACTTCTCAAGTGCCTGACTTCTTGTAAGTACAATTTATGTGTGGGGAGTGAACAACTTTCAATACAGATTCACACTATGTTGGCGCCTTCTTCTTTTTTGTGTTCTATACAGATTTGCTTCGTTTGAATTGCCTTCAACTTTTGGAAGAAGTTTTTGCCGCCACACCTTCATTATTTGAACTTTGGACTTTTGTGTTCACACACCAGGTTTTTGGTTTGATTGATATCATTGTTTGTGAGTTTCACCTCACACAATCTAGCGTGTGGGCATCATATTATTGTGTTTATGCACTTATATATGTTATATGCACATATTCTTTTGCACATATTTTTTTATCAGATTTATTATTTGTATTTGTTGTTTTTAGGCGCAACTGATTTATCACACTTTGGTTAATATTATCTTTTGTATTTGGCACTGGTCAGTTAGCGACTTTTATACACTTTGTTTTTCTTTACTGTGAACCATTAGTGTTATTATAAGATTTTTTTAAGATTTTTATTTGTTATATCCCATTTAATTAGTTGGGGTTGCACATTTAATTGACACCATGCAAAGTAAAGAGGAGAGAGTTAATTCACGTCAAATTTTAAGTAATTTAGATACCCCTCTAGAGGTTTTATCTAAAGGAGATGATGAACTCACAATGGTTCAATTATTTCATAAACTAGAAGATGCTTTAAAACGGGAACACAGACATTGGTGGGACATAGACACTCTAAAAAAATATAAAAATAAAGGTCACATACCAAGAGGTTTAAGGATTAGTAAAATATGTTCTTTTACACATGATGAAGATCTTACTAAAAAATGGCAGAATGAACTAACTGTTTGTTCATTTAAGTTAATAGATCTACTTATTGAATTTAGAGAGTCTCTTTTGAATAATGTGGGTTTGGAAATTGAGAAATTACAAATGTTATTAGGGAAATTTTCAAATAACCCTGATTATATGAGCAAAAACAAAGAGATACTAGATAGATCAGATATATTCCAAAAGAAATTAATCAAGCTAAAAATTAAAAAATTAGCTAGAGATGAAAAAGACTATTTAGAAGGTTGCATCTATAGTACACCCGTAATAAGTAATGGAATGGAGGATAGCCCCAATGAAGATTACGGTGAACAGAAGGAGACTTTAGGACTAGAAGGAGAAACTAATAATAAATGGGTTAAGGTTAATTACAAAAAACCTAAAGATAAAAAGAAAAATGTGGGGAGTAATCAGAATTTGAGGCCGGACCATCAATCGCCAGGTCCCTCTAGGAATAATTTTGATACATGGAGAGATAAAAATAACCATGTCAATCAGGGTGGTTATTCTAACAATAGGAGATTTAACAGTAACCATTATTCACCAAGAAATTCCTTTAACAATAGATATAATCAGTTTGGAGAGTATAGTCACAGGAATGATGAATATTACAGGATGTCATCACAAAATAGAAATAAACAACATTATCCTGATCAGTGTAATTGGGAAAATAAAAAATCGGATTGGAGATCACATAATTCACAGGATTTTCAGTCAAACAGAGAGCAAGGTCCTCATATAACACATCAGAGACACATGCCCATACGTCTAAAGCAGTTAGAGAGAGCTCCCCCAAGGGTAGAAAATGTAAGAACTTTTACACCACAAAAAAGATCATACGCAAGCGTGGCAGGAGAGGCAGAGGCAAATCTGCCAAAAAGAAGAGACTTGAGAGAATGAAAGAAGGTATCTTCAATCTCTCGAGTCACAACCTCACAAATGAAGAAATCTGCGTATTAAATAGGGGCCTCTCTTTTTGTCCCTCTAACGAACATAATTTGTTCGAACTGTTTGTGGATCTTAATCGGTTTGTAAGAAAACTGTCTATGCAAAAGTATTTTTGTGATAAGAAAATTAACAGTACAACACAATCTGCTATCATTACTGATGATATGCCTGAAAGACCAACTGATAGTATAGTATATCATGAACCAGAAGAGTTATGTAATGCTTTATTTGACGACTATATTCATTCCAATTTAATGTTAAGATCTAATTTTAACCCGCCAGTTACCAGTCCATATATTTCTCTATTTCAAAATCTTGTTCTAGAGGAGTTTGGTGCACTAGAGAAGAAGGTGGGGAACCCCAATCTGAATCTATATGAAATTAAAGCTTTGTCAAGATTAGCCAAGAATGACAACTTGGTGATCAGGCAGGCTGATAAAGGAGGAGGGGTTGTTCTGCAAAATATGTCAGATTATTTACAGGAAGCAAATAGGATCCTTTTAGATCAAAATTATTATAAAAAACTTACATATAATCCTACGAAAACATATACCACCCATTTAATTAAAATGGTAGACAAAGGTTTTCTAGAGGGGATCTTAACCAAAAAGGAGAAAGAATATCTGGTCCCTATGTCACCAAATCTAGCATATTATTATCACCTCCCGAAAATACACAAATGTACCAATAATCCACCTGGTAGGCCCATTATTTCGGGCATAGGGAGTCTCACTTGCAACTTATCCGAATATATTGATCATTTTTTTAAAAAAATAGTGAAGGGGCTTCCATCATATATCAAAGATACCCCGGACCTAATAGCCAAGTTATCAAAAATAGAAAAGGCTGAACGCAAGCTCATTTGGTTCACTTGTGATGTGACAGCTCTTTATTCAAACAGAGAGCACCATCTGGGCATAGATGCTATAGATGTTTTTTTGAAGAGAGATCAATTTTTACCTACCAAACAGAGATTATTTTTGTTAGAAGCAATTTCATTTGTGTTGAAACATAATTATTTTGTTTATCAGGAACAATTTTTTTTACAGATTAAGGGAACGGCCATGGGCACCAGATTTGCCCCCAGTTTTGCAAATTTATTTATGGGGGTATTTGAAGAAAGATACATATACAACTCCCCCCTGGGGGCAAGTCTGGTGTTCTATGGCCGTTTTATAGATGACCTTATTTTTATTTGGGAAGGTTCAGAGGATAATGCCTTAGACTTTATTAAATCACTTAATGATAATAATATGGGACTTAAGTTCACTCATAATATTAATACAGATCATATTGAATTTTTGGACTTGGTACTATATTGGGACCAAGTAGGTCATATTTTGACCAAAACCCACTTTAAAACAGTGGATACAAATAGTTACTTGAATTATAAAAGCAATCATTACAAGGCATGGAAGAGAAATATTCCATACAATCAGTTCTCTAGAATCCGTAGAAACTGTACAAATTTAACTCTTTATGACGAACAAGCAGGAATCCTAAAAAGTAGATTCTTTGAAAGAAATTATCCTAGGGATCTAGTAGAGGAGAGTTTTTTGAAGGCTAGAAATAAAGATAGATCTGAATTTTTTAAAACTCCAAAAGAGAAGGAGAATTTAGAGTGCAACAAGTTAGATGAAATAGGCACTAATAAGAACAAAATCAATAAAAATAAAAATCTGAGATTTATAACTAAATATACTTCAAACCATGATAAAATTAAGAGAATTGTTCGCAAGCATTGGAACATTCTATTGAATGATCCGGTATTAAGAAACATTTTAGATGAAAACCCTATATGTACTTTTAAAAGAGCACCTTCACTTAAAAATAAACTTGCCCCTAGTAAAATAGTGATGAGGAAATTTGGAAGAAATATAGAACATAAGACGAAAAATTGGTTGTCGAATAAGAAAGGGTTCTATAAATGTAACAGAGCTAACTGTGGGTTATGTGAATTTACGAAGGGGGAAAAGTTGAAGTTCAGGTCTTTTTCCACAAAGGAAGAATTTGAGATAAAGACTCGTTTTTCATGTGATTCCTCTTTCGTAATATACTTACTGGAGTGCAAATGTGGCCTACAGTACATAGGGAGAACTTCTAGACCCCTGAAAAAAAGATGGGGGGAACACATGAGAAACGTGAAAAAATCCTGTATTAAACATAGTGTCTCTAGACATGGAGTTTGTTGTCATGATGGGCAGACAGATTTGTATAGTATTTTTCCTATTGAACAAATCTCTTCTAAATGGGGCAGAAATAGACTAATTGATTTAAGACAAAGGGAGACATATTGGATCTGGAAATTAAAAACTTTGAATCCATATGGTCTAAATGAGAATCTTGACATGGCGGCATTTAATTAAGTTGTAGTCCAAGAATTTATTAGTTAGTAGCTATTTTTATCTTTAGTTTCATATTTATCATCTAATTGGCCTAGGTATTGTAACAACATTCTACTGGGTCTAGGTATTGTAACAACATTTCACCCTTATAGTTATCGATATGAGAATCTGATTTGGATAGCTCTATATTAGGAGGGATAGTTGTTGAGACATCTTGGCTCATTAGAACCGTACATAGATGTGAACACCTAACTCGTTGAATATATTTTTTTATTATTTTAATGTATATTTTCTTGTATTTTTTATATTTACTGAATACAAGAGTCACTTTGTATTTTTATTTTATTTTATGTATGAGGGGTAGTATATTTTATATATATTCTATATACTGTATATTTCGGTTCATTGTGATATTAGCCATTTTGATCTGGTATATGGTACAGTATCGCTTTTGTCTTTTTGTAAATGCATGAAGGAGTAGTATCCCGATTGGGGGTGTACGTGCGCATATAAGAATTTTGTATCGCATCGCCGCCAAAAGTATCTTTTGTTACCTTTTATACGTATTACACATCAGCGATTTGATACTTTCACTTAACACAACGTATCGAGCTGGGTGGTCATTGAATTACGCTATCGGCAGTGACTTGTAGATCATGAAATTATTATGTATAACCATACACACACTATAGAGGTGTGTCACTACATTTCCCTTTGGTTGGTCCGATTTTTCGGTCGACAACCAATCACTTAGGCGTTGATACACACCCCCTTTTGACTCTGGGTACTGCATACTCCTTCACGCATGCGCTCTGTTTCGGCTTGAACGCCGAGTTAAGCAAATATAAGCGGTGTAATTTAGATATAGTTTATTCACCTGAGGAAGCGGTCAAGGTAGACCGGGAAACGCGTTGTGATACATGTTTACTAAATAAACATTTGTTTTTAACTATATCTTTATCACGGCTGGAGTGATATTTTATATGTGTGACAATTTTATAATACTTGGCATCCGAATATAGTTGCTAGCCCACCTGGTTTGGGCTTCTCTCCTATCACGAATATTACGAGAGAAAGTAGCCGGCTAAAGGGGTCAAGCTGCAAAATTCCTGCAGATCGTACACAACACCAAGGATTACATCTTTACTACGAGAGAGCAGCTACCTGGACAGCTGTTAATGCTCCAGAAAGCCGTTGTAGCACTTCTCAAGTGCCTGACTTCTTGTAAGTACAATTTATGTGTGGGGAGTGAACAACTTTCAATACAGATTCACACTATGTTGGCGCCTTCTTCTTTTTTGTGTTCTATACACATATCAATACATATATGTGTTGAAATATGAATTTAAACTGTAAAGTGGCATTTTAAATTAAAAATGACATGCTAATTTATATAATTCCATATTCCAAAAGGTAATTGTAAAAACTATTGGCTGGATTACGAGTTGTGCATTAGGCTGAAAAGCAGCGTTAAGAGGTCCTAACGCTGCTTTTTTACGCCCGCTAGTATTACGAGTCTTGAAGGCTTAGGGTCACCGCACACTTCTTTGGCCTTACCGCAAAACGACTTACGTAAACTTCGTAAAGTCTTTTTTCTATGGAACTTCCATAGCGCCGGTATTACAAGTCTGTCCTGGGAGGCCAAAAAGTGAGTGGTACACCCTACCCCGTCAAGAGTCCTAACGCATTTTAAAGTCAGTAGTTAAGAGTTTTATGGTACAACGCCGTAACATAAAAATCATAACTAAAGTGCTAAAAAGTACACTAACACCCATAAACTACATATTAACACCTAAACTGAGGCCCTCCTGCATCGCAAACACTAACATTTTTGACCCCTAATCTGCCGCTCCGGCCACCGCCGCCACCTACATTATATTTATGAACCCCTAATCTGCTGCCCCCAACATCGCCGACACCTACATTATATTTATTAACCCTTAATCTTCCGCCCCCAATGTCGCTGCCACCTACCTACACTTATTTAACTAATGTTTGCGAGAGGGGTTAATATTAACCCCTAATCTGCCGTCCCTAACATCGCCGCCACCTACCTACACTTATTAACCCCTAATCTGCCTCCCTAACATCGCCGCCACTATACTAAATGTATTAACCCCTAAACCTAAGTCTAACACTAACCCTAATACCCCCTAATTTAAATATAATTAAAATAAATCTAAAGAAAACTTACTATTAATAACTAAATAATTCCTATTTAAAACTAAATACTTACCTATAAAATAAACCCTAAGATAACTACAATATAACTAATAGTTACATTGTAGCTAGCTTAGGGTTTATTTTTATTTTACAGGCAAGTTTGTATTTATTTTAACTAGGTAGAATAGTTATTAAATAGTTATTAACTATTGAATAACTACCTAGCTAAAATAAATACAAATTGACCTGTAAAATAAAAATAAACCCTAAGCTAGCTACAATGTAACTATTAGTTATATTGTAGTTATCTTAGGGTTTATTTTATAGGTAAGTATTTAGTTTTAAATAGGAATTATTTAGTAATTAATAGTAAGTTTTCTTTAGATTTATTTTAATTATATTTAAATTAGGGGGTATTAGGGTTAGTGTTAGACTTAGGTTTAGGGGTTAATACATTTAGTATAGTGGCGGCGATGTTGGGGCGGCAGATTAGGGGTTAATAAATATAATATAGGTGTCAGCGATGTTGGGGGCAGCAGATTAGGGGTTAATAAATATAATGGAGGTGTCGGCGATGTAGGGGATGGCAGATTAGGGGTTAATAAGTGTAAGATTAGGGGTGTTTAGACTCGGGGGTTCATGTTAGGGTGTTAGGTGTAAACATAAAATGTGTTTCCACATAGGAATCAATGGGGCTGCGTTAAGAAGTTTTACGCTGCTATTTTGCAGGTGTTAGGCTTTTTTTCAGCCGGCTCTCCCCGTTGATGCCTATGTGGAAATAGTGCACAAGCACGTATAACCAGCTCACGCTGACTTAAGCAGTGCTGGTATTGGAGTGCGGTAATGAGCAAAATTTTGCTCAACGCTCACTTCTTGCCTAATAACACCGGGTTTATAAAAACTCGTTATACCAGCACTGCAGGTAAGTGAGCGGTGTTGTAACTCATGGGTACAACAATACACATATAAATAGAAAGAGAGTTTTGTAATTTTACAGAGAGAGACACAAAGTGACATTCGTTCTCAGATTTTTAAATTCAAATATTCTTGCACCAGTTATCATTCTTTCACTGATCTTCGCTTTGAATACGGTACAATATGGTTCCATCGTTTTTTAAATAAATATGGTTTTAAATTCAACTTCCGCGTCTAGCGAGTCAAAAAAAGATTTGCTAACAGAAAAGCTAAAAGGTTGAAGCCTTGGTAAATGGAGCTCAATGTCTCTAGAAATAGCGAATCACATTAGATCTAGGTCTATATTTCTGCCTAGATTTTGAATGCTGTATTATAAAACTATGCCATTTGTACATTTTTAGGGTTTTTTTTCTTCTTCATTAGGGAATTTTAGAACAACGTGAACACTTGGAAGGCCCCAAAAGTGCCGAAAACACCAGGTTTGGAGCTGCCATATCAGCAGTTTCAGATATTGATTTGGATGGTTTTAATGATGTTATTGTTGGTGCACCTTTGGAAAACAACAACTATGGAACAATTTATGTTTATAATGGAAACAAAAATACCATACGAACCAAATATTCTCAGGTAACAAAAATGCTTGTTTGGCTTGCTTTATAGTAAGACAATCTTGTAAATTTCACACATATATAAATATTTTGAACGTTCCAATGGAAGAGAGATAGATAATAATCTAAAGCAACTGTTAGACATGGTCTATGAATAGCAAGCTTACATGTCTGATGTGCTTCACCCCATTTGCATCTGTTTCTCAGAGAACTGCAGTGCATTATTGGTCAGGAGCAAAACACCCATTAACAGCGTGACTTGTGCTCATGTTTAAAGGTACATTAAACAATAAAGAAATGCTAGATAAAATGGTGCATGCAAAGCAAAGATAAGCCTAAGAATTTTCATTAAATATTTACATTCATTTTTAAATGAATATAAATCTTTTGAAGCTACAGGTGAAAAGTTCACCTGTAGCTACAAATACTTACTGGGTCCTGGGAGCCGAGCGCGCTAAGCCTCCTGTTAGCGCAGTCAGGGCTCTGGCAAGAAAAAGATCGGGTTAGCATGCTCTCCAGGTAAGTATTTAACACTTTAAAAAATCGTCAGTATTTTAATTTTCTTTCATTTTTGTTGGTGCATTCATTAGGATTTTAATTTTCAAATGCACATCTCTAATATATACTGTGTGTGTGTGTATATATATATATATATATATATATATATATATATATATATATATATATATATATATATATTATGTATGTGTGTGTCTAAATAATAATTCTATAATAATTATTATTATTAAAGTGTTATACCCATTCCAATGTTCTTTAAATACAGGAACATTTTATTTTAATTTTAAATAAATATTTATATATACTTTTATATCTATTCCTCTTTGGCCTAAAACACAGCCAAAACATGGCTCACAATAGATTGTGATCGAGTTTGTTTGAATGTAACTTTTTTTTTTTTGTGCTTAACTTTTTAAAGGGACATTAAACACTTAAGACAGAATGGTGTATTCAAAGCAAAGATTAGTCTGGAAATTAATAATCAGATGTATTTTAAAATATTAGTTTCATAAATAAATATCTTACAAAGTTTATATTTGCTACATATGATTAAACATTTTGGACCAGATTACGAGTGAAGCACTATTTATAAGTAAACTTTTTCACGTCGGGTTGTGTTCATATTGAGTTGAAAGAAAAAAGTTATCGCTCTCGTGCTTATCAAACCCGCACAAAAAGTCAAATTTAGAATATTGCGTGATAACCTATTCCCCCCCCCATAGAAGTCAATGGAGCAAAAAAAAAGTGGAAAAAACCTAACACCCAATTTGCGCGCAAACCCTATCCCATATTCTCACGACATGAAAATATGAATATTTAACATTCCAATGTTCTTCACATACAAGAATATGTTCTATTTATGCATAAATACAAATATATATATATATGTGTGATGGTATTTTGGTACAATATATATCTATACCTTTATATAGATGATAATATATAGGTACAGATATATATAGTAAGATATTTACAGTAAATACTCAGGGGACGATTTACTAAGCTGCGGATGCAGCTGTTTCCGCACAAGCCTTTAGGCTCGCCGGAAACATAAGTTAAGAAGCAGCTGTCTTAAGACCGCTGCTCCTTTACTCGTCCCCCACCTCTGAGGCAGCAGACAGCAATCATCCCAATCCGATACCATTGATTGCAAATCTGCAGGGGGCGGCATTGCACAAGCATTTCGCAAGGAATGCTTGTGCAATGACAAATTCAGACAGCCTATGCTGTCGGCATTTATCGATGTGGGGCGGACATGATCCGCTATAGCGGATCATGTCTGCCCCACATTGATAAATTGGCTCCTCAGTATAATACTTTATTAAATATAAATATTGCATAAATATGCTTTAATATGCTTTCATCTACTTAACTGCAAAGGGTTACACTGCACTTATATATATGTCTATATTTGTGTTCATATGTATTTATGTGCTAATATGCGTATATATGTCTGTAAATACATACACATATAAATACATTAATACATATGTATTCATAGCCATACTTTACACATCTTTACACATGTATATGTATATATGTCTATGCTAAATCCCCTTTTTTTATAACACCTGAGATCTCATATCTTTGAGCCCTTTTAACTTTTTTGTCCAATATTTTTTTTAAATCATTTTTATTAGACATTATTATTGTAAGGACACTTTTTTGTTTTGCAAAACAGTTAACCACAGCTCTGAGGATGCTCTAACCCGAAGATCGTTGACTTCAGTTTTGCTCAAGTTATCGCGTTTGCTTTCAACTTGTAATATGAGCACAATTTAACTTGTGAGCAAACAAACGCGAAAACCCGATATAGCTTGTGCGCAACGTTTGTACTCCACTCGTAATCCGTCCCTTTAAATTATAATTCTAATGTCCCTTTCATGTAAAGTTATGGTCTATGCAATTAATAAATATAAATACATTTTTTTAGTAATTTTAGAATTAACAAGTTTAATTTCACTGATACATGAACATTAATTATCATTAACAATTTCTGTACAAGTGTGATTTGAACTGTTTTGAACTTGTGAATTGTGTTGTAAATTAAGAATGAGCAAGAACTCTGAAAAAGCTGTGCAAGCAGCCAACAAACACTGAATAACAAAGGCAAAAATAGTTTTTCAACAAATTTAAGGTGTTGAATATGAAAAGTCTAAAGATCATTTGAAACTCCTCTGAATGAATAGTTTCTTATTTATTTGAATATTAGTCTGAAATTATCTCAATGCAAAAGTACAGGTGTGTAAGGCAGCTGATGTATTTATGTATATTCAAGTAGTTTTGGTTATCACTTTAAGGGGTAAAAGCTATTTACCAGTATAGGGATCGCAACTGCAGATTGGAAATGAAGGAGAGGTAATTGACAGGAGAGATTGTTTTCCTGTTTATTAGGTTACAGGAGTAGAATTCAAGACACCTGTACTTTTGTAACTGTGGCAGCAGTTGTTGAGGTTCACAGGTATTGGATAATAATTTCCAAATAATGAGCAAAAGGTTGTAGGAGTGTATACCCTATTGTGGAACTTTTCACCCAATTCGTGTGACAGGAACAGTTGTAAACTTGTAAGCGTTCAACCCGGAGCTGCAGTAGTAAGCAGGCACTGAGTACGCAGAGCGGAGCGGTTAGTGACGTCACAATGAGGTGTGAGTGAATCGACCAATCCTGAGCGTCAGATTGCTGACGCTCTGCAGAGGGGAGAACGGACACAGGATTTCTCGGAGTTTCACGGTTAAAGTCCCGTTATCATAAGATATAATTAGTAGGTTAGTCCCAGATTTACAATGCACTGTGAATACAAAATTCCAAGTAGTTGCCCTTAGATGAGGTTGTTAATTATGAAAAGAGGGTAGCTCTGTTGTTGGTATGAGAGCTTGTTGCGGTTGCAATTCAGGAGAGTCCTTTGGCAACACATGATAGTTGGTTCTTTTGCATATGAGGAGAGCCTTGGTTGTAATCCACAATGTATAACTTAGGCTCAAGTAAGTAAGACAGGAAATTTGAAAAGGAGCTCAATTCAGTAACGACTGATAGCTACTCAATCTCAGAATTATTGGAAACTTGCCAAATGCATGCTGGGAATAAATAGACTTCCCTTAAAGGAACAAGCACAGCAAATAATTCACATGACATCTCCCCCCATCAAAGGGGCTGCACCGCAGCCAAAGGAGCCGGCTTATCAGGGTGTGATTGATGGAAACGTAAGACCAAACGAGAAGCGTTAAGATGCTCAGAGGGCTCCCAGGAATCATCTTCGGGCGAGTAACCCTTCCAATGCACCAAGTACTGTAGGGTACCTTTATTCCACCGGGAGTCGAGGATCGACTTGACTTCATAAATTTCTTTGTCAGTGACGATTGGAGGCAAAGCATAATCAGAGGACTGAAGCCTTGTTGGGATAGTAAGGTTTGAGGAGAGACACATGAAATGTGGAATGGATGCGATAAGAAGGTGGCAAGTCCAATATGACAGCATTCTCGTTCACCAGCCCCTTGACTAGGAAGGGTCCTATGAAAAGCTGGGAACATTTCTTACATGGCGTATTGAGTTTGAGGTGCTTTGTTGATAACCATACTCTGTCCCCGATGGCATAAGACGGTGGTTTTCTTCACTTACTGTCGTAATATTTCTTCTGGGAAATTTGTGCAGCTTCAATGTTTTCCCGTAGTTGAGAGAATGAATCAGATAATGAATTTATAGTGCCATCAACCAGAGGGGTTGTGGTACAAGAATGAGTATGACTCTGGAAAATAGGGTGGAAACCATAGTTAGCCAGAAATGGTGAGCATTTTGTAGAAGTATTGTGTAAGTTGTTATAAGCGAACTCTGCGGTATACAGATTATGAAACCACTGATCTTGTTGGAAGGAGCAATGACAATGAAGGTATTGCTCTAACCACTGATTAACCCTCTCAGTCTGCCCATTTGTTTGTGGGTGGTAGGCGGTGCTACAACGATGATCGATTTTCAGTATGGAGGAGAGTTCCTTCAAAAATTTCGATGTAAACTGCGAACCACGGTCCGTAATAATGATGCTAGGGAGACCATGTAATCTGACAACCTCTTTTTTAACCAAGTAGGCAGTTTGTGAAGCAGTGGGGAGTTTCTTATAAGGGGTGAAATGTGCCATCTTCATTAAAAGGTAAAGGTCCACTATAACCAATATGGTGTTATGATTGGATGAAAGAGGTAGATGCACAATGAAGTCCATCCCAATTGTAGACCAAGGATGGTCAGGTATCGGAAGGGGTTTCAACAAACCATATGGATGGGTCTTTTGAGGTTTTAAGATGGCACATACATGACAGGAATTCACATACTCTTTAACAGACGATGCCATGTTTGGCCACGAATAGTTTCTTCCGATCAGTTCAGTTGTTCTACCCATGCCTGGATGTCCAGCTAAGAGGCAGTCATGGTGACTGGCAATCAACGTCTGTCTTAGGGACGGAGGTATGTAGATTTTATCATTGTGATAGTACAAGCCATCTTCGTGTTTTTGGAGCACCTGAATAGGAATTGTAAGATCGGCATGTTGAGAGGTATATGTCATCAGAGTCGATGTTAGTGAGTCCAAGGAAATGTTTGGGAGAGAGTATTGATTGAGGAGGAATGTCAAGGGAAGGGGGCTTAAGAGCCCTGGATAGGGCGTCAGCCTTCCCATTCTTCGAACCAGGCCGGTAGGTAATAAGGAAGTTGAATCTAGCGAAGTATAAACTCCACCTGAGTTGATGTGCTGAAAGAGTTTTGCTAGTTTGTAAGTATTCCAAGTTACGGTGGTCGGTATAGATCAGAATAGGGATAGTGGTACCCTCAAGGAGATGACGCCAGTGTTCCAATGACTTCCTGATGACGAGAAGTTCTTTTTCTCCGATGGAGTAGTTTCTTTCTGGTGCTGACATTAGTTTAGAATAGAAAGCTACTGGGTGGATTGGATCTGTCGGATAAACTTGTTGAGATAATATGGCACCTATTGCATAATTAGAAGCACCGACTTCTAGGATATATGGCAAATTGGGGTTAGGAAAATGCAGGATGGGTGCAGAGGTGAAAGAGAGCTTGAGAGAGTCAAAAGCAAGTTGCGCTTCTTCATCCCAACAGAACGATGCCTGAACTCCAGTGAGTAAAGTGAGTGGTTTGATGATCTTTGAAAAACCTTTGATAAACTTGCGATGGAAGTTGGCAAATCCTAAAAAACGTTGGATGTCCTTTTTAGTTGTAGGAATGGGCCAATTTAGAATAGCATCAACTTTATTTTCTTCCATCCTTAGACCGGCTGGCGTGATCTGATATCCAAGAAAGAGTTCTGTAACATGGAAAAGGCATTTTTCAGGCTTCGCAAATAATTGATGGGTGCGTAACCTGGAGAGAACCCAACTGACGTGCTTGACATGCTGTTCTAGATCTGTTGAATAAATAAGTATGTCGTCTAAGTAAACCACCATGCACACGTCCAAGAGGTCTCTGAAGATGTCATTGATGAACCTTTGGAACGTGGCAGGGGCATTGCAAAGGCCGAAAGGCATCACAAGGTACTCAAATAACCCATAGCGGGTACGGAAAGCGGTCAGCCATTCATCCCCCTCACGTATGCAAACGAGGTTATACGCACCTCTTAAATCCAATTTCGTGTATATTTTAGCTTCACTGAGCCTTTCAACCATCTCCGGAATGAGAGGAAGAGGGTTCAAGTTCTTGATAGTCCTTTTGTTCAGTTGCCGGTAGTCAATTATCTGGCTAGTGAATCATCTTTGTTCTTGACAAAAAAGATGCCTGTTCCTGCTGGAGAGGTGGAGGGCCTGATGAATCCTTTTCTTAAGTTTTCATCTAAGTATGTTTTTAAATGAACCAATTCAGGCTGTGAAAGCAGATATATATGCGCGAAGGGAATTGAAGATCCGGGTATGAGTTCAATGGGGCAATCGTAAATGCGGTGGGGAGGAAGGGTCTCTGCTTCCTTTTTGTTGAATACATTGAGGAAATGGTGATAAACATCTGGTATATTACAAACAGGTGCTTCTGTAGACTGAAAGAGGGATTGAGATACTAGACAGTTCTTCTTGCAGTACTGAGAGTCGAAAATTAACATGCAGATCTTTCCAATTGATAGTGGGTTGGTGATGTTGAAGCCAAGACAATCCCAGCATGGCTGGGAAAAGGGGAGAAGGTAAGACATCAAATGATATCAATTCAGAATGGCCAGTGGAAGTGAGAACCTTCAAAGGTATGGTTTCATGGGTTATAGTATTTACAATAGAACCGTCAATAACACAAATGGAAACCGGAGTTTTTTTTATTTGCAAGGGAATTTTATTGGATTTAGCCAGATCAAGATCAAGAAAATTTGAGTAAGCTCCTGAGTCTATGATGGCTTTAGTAGATACTGCCTGATGATCCCACTGCAAAGAGATAGACAGAAGACAGTAAGCAGAGTCAGTAATGCGGTTGGTGAAACAATTTTTAAAAGAGATGGACTTACTGGGTTTCTGGCGTTGAAGAAGAGGACATTCTCTGACGGAATGTGCAGGGGAGGCACAATACATGCACAAATTTAGTTTTTTCCTGCGGAGTTTCTCATCTGGCTGCAAGGAACCCTTGGTGAATCCGATATCCATAGGAACGGGATGATCTTTTACAGTGGGAGATGATGGATGAGAATAAGATGGACGGTGGGAAGTATCTGAGTGCTGGCGTTCAGCGCGTCTTTCCCTAAGACATCTGTCAATCTGAATACTAAGCTCAATCAATGCTTGTAGAGATCTGGGAGTGTTGGTACGAGCTAACTCATCCTTAAGTGTATCACTGAGACCTAATCTGTATTGATTGCGCAGTCCCATATCACTCCATTCAGAGTCCTTTGAATACAATTTAAATTCTGTAAGGTAGTCCTCAATGGGTTTGCGACCCTGCTTTAAAGAGTGCATCATGTTTTCTGCAGTTAGTTGTTTCTGAGTGTCTTCGTAAATTGTACTCATTTGAGAGAAGAAGTCAGTCAAGGAACCAAGAACTGGATCGTCATTTTCAAAAAACATATCTGCCCAGCTCCTAGCTTCACCTCTTAGAAAGGAGATTACTGTCATGACTTTGATTCTTTCGTTGTGATCGGTTTTTGGTCTCATTTGAAACAGAAGATGACAAGAGTTCTTGAATTGTCTGAACATGGCGCGTTCACCAGAAAATCTCTCAGGCAAAGATACCTGGGGTTCAGGTGTATTATCTCTGACTATGGCACGTAGAGAGTAATTAGGAGAATTGAAGTTCTCCTAGCCCCTGTGAGAGTTGGTCCACACGTTGGGACAAGTTGTAGACTATTGTGGGTAAATCTGCTGGATCCATGATGTCAGACCAATACTTATGTAAGGCAGCTGATGTATTTATGTATATTCAAGTAGTTTTGGTTATCACTTTAAGGGGTAAAAGCTATTTACCAGTATAGGGATCGCAACTGCAGATTGGAAATGAAGGAGAGGTAATTGACAGGAGAGATTGTTTTCCTGTTTATTAGGTTACAGGAGTAGAATTCAAGACACCTGTACTTTTGTAACTGTGGCAGCAGTTGTTGAAGTTCACAGGTATTGGATAATAATTTCCAAATAAAGAGCAAAAGGTTGTAGGAGTGTATACCCTCTTGTGGAATTTTTCACCCAATTCGTGTGACAGGAACAGTTGTAAACTTGTAAGCGTTCAACCCGGAGCTGCAGTAGTAAGCAGGCACTGAGTACACAGAGCGGAGCAGTTAGTGACATCACAAAGAGGTGTGAGTGAATCGACCAATCCTGAGCGTCAGATTGCTGACAGTCTGCAGAAGGGAGAACAGACACAGGATTTCTCAGAGTTTCACGGTTAAAGTCCCGTTATCGTAAGATATAATTAGTAGGTTAGTCCCAGATTTACAATGCACTGTGAATACAAAATTCCAAGTAGTTGCCCTTAGATGAGGTTGTTAATTATGAAAAGAGGGTAGCTCTGTTGTTGGTATGAGAGCTTGTTGCATTTGCAATTCAGGAGAGTCCTTTGGCAATACACGATAGTTGGTTCTTTTGCATATGAGGAGAGCCTTGGTTGTAATCCACAATGTATAACTTAGGCTCAAGTAAGTAAGCCAGGAAATTTGAAGTGCATGCTGGGAATAAATAGACTTCCCTTAAAGGAACAATCACAGCGAATAATTCACATGACAAGGTGAAACTCAAAAAATTAGAATATCGTACAAAAGTTAATTTATTTCACTAATGCAACTTAAAAGGTGAAACTAATATATGAGATAGACTCATTACATGCAAAGCAAGATAGTTCAAGCCGTGATTTTTCATAATTGTGATGATTATGGCTTACAGCTTATGAAAACCCCAAATCCACAATCTCAGAAAATTAGAATATTGTGAAAAGGTGCAATATTCTAGGCTCAAAGTGTACCACTCTAATCAGCTAATTAAGCCATAACACCTGCAAAGGGTTCCTGAGCCTTTAAATGGTCTCTCAGTCTGGTTCAATAGGAATCACAATCATGGGAAAGACTGCTGACCTGACAGTTGTGCAGAAAACCATCATTGACACCCTCCATAAGGAGGGAAAGCCTCAAAAGGTAATTGCAAAAGAAGTTGGATGTTCCCAAAGTGCTGTATCAAAGCACATTAATAGAAAGTTATGTGGAAGGGAAAAGTGTGGAAGAAAAAGGTGCACAAGTAGCAGGGATTACCACAGCCTGGAGCGGATTGTCAAGAAAAGGCCATTCAAAAGTGTTGGGGACTTTCACAAGGAGTGGACTGAGGCTGGAGTCAGTGCATTAAGAGCCACCATACACAGACGGATCCTGGACATGGGCTTCAAATGTCGTATTCCTCTTGTCAAGTCACTCCTGAACAACAAACAACGTCAGAAGCATCTTACCTGGGCTAAAGAAAAACAGACCCGGTCTGCTGCTCAGTGGCCCAAAGTCCTCTTTTCTGATGAGAGCAAATTTTGCATCTCATTTGGAAACCAAGGACCCTGAGTATGGAGGAAGAATGGAGAGGCACACACTGCAAGATGCTTGAAGTCCAGTGTGAATATTACTATTTTTGTCAGCACCCTGGCGGTTGAACTATATATGAGGAGTGCATACCTTTTCGATAATGTGTGTGTATATGTGTATATATATGTGTATTATTATTATTATTCTTTATTTATAAAGCATCAACAGATTACCCATGGGTACAAGGATACAAGTACAGCAGAGAAACAATACAATAAGAGACAAAATTTTACAGAAAAATTCAAGGGGAGTTGAGGGCCCTATTCCCGTGGGAACTTACAATCTAGATGGGTGGGAGGATGGGAAACAGGAGGTGGAGACTGCAAAGGTGAGAATGATATTAGTGAGGAGATAGATGAGGGCAACTGGTGGGTAAGTGAAGTTAATTTGTTAATGAGTTGAATGATAAGCTTCCCTGAACAAAAAGGTCTTTAGGGAACGTTTAAAGAGGAGAGATTAGGGGAAAGTCTGACATCTCGAGGAAGTGCGTTCCAGTGGGTTGGTGCCGCACAAGAGAAGTCCTGTAGTCTAGCATGAGAGGAGGTGATGGTAGAGGATGCAAGAGGCAGGTCATTGTTGGATCTTAGGGGGCGGGCTTGGGTGGGGCAGCAGTGTTGATGGCTTTGTAGGTTAGGGTGAGAATTTTGAATTTAATTCTGCTGTGAATGGGGAGCCAGTGAGGGGACTCACAGAGAGGTGAAGCAGAAATAGAGCATTGAGAGAGGTGGATTAGCCTTGCAGATGCATTTAGAATGGATTGAAGGGGAGAGAGGCGGGAGAGAGAGAGAGGCCAGATAGTAAGTTATTACATTAGTCAAGTTGGGGAATTACCAGGGAGTGGATTAGATGTTTAGTAGCTTCAGCACTCAGAAACTGACGAATTTTGGAGATATTCTATATGTTCTAGATATTCTATATGGAGATATTCTATATGTTCTAGATATTCTATATATTCTAAAATAATTCTATATGTTCAACATGCAGAGAATATTAGGATCCTCAGTCAGCCAGTCTATCCAGTTCTTTGGAAGATCGGTGGATGGGCACAGTGATTTAAATGGTGATTCCATCAGTGACGTATCAGTTGGTGCTTTTGGGCAAGTGATTCAGCTATGGTAAGTTAGTAATAATAATTTTCTAATATGTGAAGCTGCTTAAAAGATATTTTTTTACAATCACTACTATGACCAATGCATCACAATATGCTAGAATTGTATAAAGAATATTTTAGACCATTGAGTATTGCTACCATAATTATCACACAATACTTATCCTATAATTACTTCAGAGAAAACAATTCTAAAAAATAAGATGTGTGAGTAAAAGTGAGTATTTTTGTATTTTTACTCATGAGGCACAGACCATAATTCTGTGGTTCCCAACCTCGTCTTTTTTTTTTTTACAGTAATGTATTATCTGAAGTGAGCATTCATATAAAGTAGCTATCATTTCTGATGAAGGGGACATAGGTTCCCCGAAATGTCAATAAAATTTTGACACTGTTTGTCTGAAATTCCTGCGAGTGCATTATTCTATTTGAATATTTATTTAATTTTTGCACCCAGGTTCCTGTCTTTGGGAGTGTGGATCTGTTTGATTTTTCACCCTGTACTATATTGAAAAAAACATTATTAATACATTATTTGATGTTTTACTTTGTGAATCTAATATATTTTTGAAAATATACACTCATTTCAGATTAGGACAGTTGACTTTATTTAACATCACCTTTTCTTTTAATAACACTTATTAAGCGTTTGGGTACTGAAGACACCAGTTGGTTAAGTTTAGCATGCAGAATTTTCCCCCATTCATCTATTATGCATGTCTTCAGCTGCGCAACTGTACGGGGCCTTCTTTGCCTTATTTTGCACTTTATAATGCCCCACACATTCTCAATCGGAGACAGGTCAGGACTGCAGGCAGGCCATGGTAGTAACCGCACTCTCTGCTTACGCAACCATGTGCTTGTAATGTGGTTTTGCGTTGTCATGCTGGAAAATGCAAGGACATCCCTAGAAAAGATCAAGGGGCCTATTTATCAATCTCTGTATAGAGCTTGATGCCCCGTGTTTCAGGCTCGCCAGAAACACAAGTTATGAAGCAGCGGTCTAAAGACCTCTGCTCCATAACCTGTCCTCCTGCTCTGAGGCGGCGGACAGACATCGCCGAAAATCAACCCGATCCAATACGATCGGGTTGATTGACACCCCCTGCTAGTGGCCGATTGGCCGCGAATCTGCAGGGTGCAATGATAAATACAACAACAAGGGGGTTTGGTTAAGCACACCAAAAAAATATTTTATATATTAGCACACAAAACAATAAGTATTGGCGCACATCCAAAATCTTAAGTCCACATATTTATAACATATTTATATATGCTGCAAAAAATATTTTTGCTTGCTAAATATTATTAAAATTGTTAAAATAAAATGTGATTGTGGTCTATATATAAAGCTAGGGAGTTTCATTCTGTGCAGTCATGATTTGAGGCATAGTACTGCATTGTTGGAATTCTGTATTTGAATATTAGAATCGAATGATTGAGCCCAGCAAAGCTAGACTGATTTAGTGTTAGGACCAGTCTATTTGGGACACCTTGTAAGTGCTGACTGGCTTAGTAGAATATGGCCATATTGTGTGACTAAGATCCCAACTTTATTTAATAATTTAAAAGCATACAGGCAAAGAATTTTGCAGCATAAATATATGTTAATAATATTGCGTGACAATGATCCCAATTTTAAGAATATTTAGCAAGCAAAAATATTTTTTGCAGCATATATAAATATGTTATAAATATGTTGACTTAAGTGTTTGGATGTGCGCCAATAATTGTTTTGTAATTATTTTGGTCACTTTGGCATCACTCTCACAATATGTGTGCTAATATATAAAATGTTTTTTGGTGTGCTTAACCAAACCCCCTTGTTGTTGTATTTCTTAAATAGGGAGCTTACCAAATCCCTTTGGTTAAAGCACACCTCCTGCCCAGGTGTGTTCCAGACAATGTGATTGTGGTATATATATATATAAAGCTAGGGAGTTTAATTCTGTGCAGTCATGATTTGAGGCATAGTACTTGTAATGTTGGAATTCTGTATTTGAATATTAGAATCGAATGATTCAGCCCAGCAAAGCTAAACTGATTAGTGTTAGGACCAGTCTATTTTGGGACACCTTGTAAGTGGTGATTGACTTAGCAGAATATGGCCATATTGTGTGACTAAGATCCCAACTTTATTTAATAATTTAAAAGCATACAGGCAAAATTGTTTGCAGCATAAATATGTTAATAATATTGCGTGACAATGATCCCAATTTTATTTTAACAATTTTAAGAATATTTAGCAAGCAAAAATATTTTTTGCAGCATATATAAATATGTTATAAATATGTGGACTTGGATGTGCGCCAATACTTGTTGTTGTTTTGCAATGATAAATGGCAAGAGCGTTTGCTGTCAGCATTTATCGATGTGCGGCAGACATGATCCACAATATCAGATCATGTCCGCTCGCACCTTCTTAAATATGCCCCCAAGTCTTGATGGCAGCATATGTTGCTCCAAAATGTATACATATCTTTCTGCATTAATGGTGCCCTCACAGATGTGCAAGTTACACATGCAATGGGCACTGACACCCCCTCATACAACGACAGATGGTGGCTTTTGGACCTGATGCTGATAACAGCTTGAATGGTCTTTTTCTTCTTGGCCCAGAGAACATGACAGCTATTTTTTCCAAAAACTATTTTAAATGTTGACTCGTTGGATTAAAAAACATCATTCCACTGTGGTACTGTCCATCTCAGATGAGATCAAGCCTAGAGAAGTTGGCGGCACTCCTGGACAGTGTTGATGTATGGCTT
Source organism: Bombina bombina (assembly GCF_027579735.1). Classification (NCBI taxonomy): domain Eukaryota; kingdom Metazoa; phylum Chordata; class Amphibia; order Anura; family Bombinatoridae; genus Bombina; species Bombina bombina. Next base: position 137,073,183 of record NC_069500.1, read on the forward strand.
CTGCTTTGCATAGTAAAGCCTTAACTTGAATCTGTGGATGCAGCAGCGAATGGTGTTGACTGTCAAGGTTTATTAAAGTATTCCCAAGCCCGTCAGGATATCCATTACAGACTAGTGAAGGGTTTTGAGACAGTGACATCTGAGGGATCAGAGATCACGCGCATTGAGAGGTGGTTTTCGTCCTTTCCCTTTATGTACTGTAGAAGGTGAAATGAGCAAAATCCTACTGATTTGTCTTTGGAGAATATTGTTCTCAAAGTGTTGGATTACTCGCTGACGCATCTGTTGGCAGATTGTCAAGCCTCGACCCATCCTTGCTCTTGAAGGACTAGGCTTTTATTGGAGGCTCCTTATATACTCTGATTACACGATTGCCTTACCTGCTTCACATCACCTTCTTATTTCAACTCTACATCGATATTAGTCCTAAATTGCCCCTGTCCCAAATTTTTTGTAACGTGTTGCAGTCATCAGATTCAAAATAAGGGTATATTTTCAAACATACATTAAATTCACAAAGTAAAACATTGAATAATGTGTTAATAATGTGTTTTCAATATACTACAGGGTGAATTAAATTTTTTATATGACTTTTTTTTTTGGGGGGGGGTTTCCATACTGTCCCAACTTTTTTGGAATTGGGGTTGTGTGAATATGTATGTACAGGGAGTGCAGAATTATTAGGCAAGTTGTATTTTTGAGGATTAATTTTATTATTGAACAACAACCATGTTCTCAATGAACCCAAAAAACTCATTAATATCAAAGCTGAATAATTTTGGAAGTAGTTTTTAGTTTGTTTTTAGTTATAGCTATTTTAGGGGGATATCTGTGTGTGCAGGTGACTATTACTGTGCATAATTATTAGGCAACTTAACAAAAAACAAATATATACCCATTTCAATTATTTATTTTTACCAGTGAAACCAATATAACATCTCAACATTCACAAATATACATTTCTGACATTCAAAAACAAAACAAAAACAAATCAGTGACCAATATAGCCACCTTTCTTTGCAAGGGCACTCAAAAGCCTGCCATCCATGGATTCTGTCAGTGTTTTTATCTGTTCACCATCAACATTGCGTGCAGCAGCAACCACAGCCTCCCAGACACTGTTCAGAGAGGTGTACTGTTATCCCTCCTTGTAAATCTCACATTTGATGATGGACCACAGGTTCTCAATGGGGTTCAGATCAGGTGAACAAGGAGGCCATGTCATTAGATTTTCTTCTTTTATACCCTTTCTTGCCAGCCACGCTGTGGAGTACTTGGACGCGTGTGATGGAGCATTGTCCTGCATGAAAATCATGTTTTTCTTGAAGGATGCACACTTTTTCCTGTACCACTGCTTGAAGGAGGTGTCTTCCAGAAACTGGCAGTAGGACTGGGAGTTGAGCTTGACTCCATCCTCAACCCGAAAAGGCCCCACAAGCTCATCTTTGATGATACCAGCCCAAACCAGTACTCCACATCCACCTTGCTGGCGTCTGAGTCGGACTGGAGCTCTCTGCCCTTTACCAATCCAGCCACGGGCCCATCCATCTGGCCCATCAAGACTCACTCTCATTTCATCAGTCCATAAAACCTTAGAAAAATCAGTCTTGAGAAATTTCTTTGCCCAGTCTTGACGTTTCAGCTTGTGTGTCTTGTTCAGTGGTGGTCGTCTTTCAGCCTTTCTTACCTTGGCCATGTCTCTGAGTATTGCACACCTTGTGCTTTTGGGCACTCCAGTGATGTTGCAGCTCTGAAATATGGCCAAACTGGTGGCAAGTGGCATCTTGGCAGCTGCACGCTTGACTTTTCTCAGTTCATGGGCAGTTATTTTGCGCCTTGGTTTTTCCACACGCTTCTTGCGACCCTGTTGACTATTTTGAATGAAACGCTTGATTGTTCGATGATCACGCTTCAGAAGCTTTGCAATTTTAAGAGTGCTGCATCCCTCTGCAAGATATCTCACTATTTTTGACTTTTCTGAGCCTGTCAAGTCCTTCTTTTGACCCATTTTGCCAAAGGAAAGGAAGTTGCCTAATAATTATGCACACCTGATATAGGGTGTTGATGTCATTAGACCACACCCCTTCTCATTACAGAGATGCACATCACCTAATATGCTTAATTGGTAGTAGGCTTTCGAGCCTATACAGCTTGGAGTAAGACAACATGCATAAAGAGGATGATGTGGTCAAAATACTCATTTGCCTAATAATTCTGCACTCCCTGTATGTATGTATATATGTATGTTTATATATATATCTTTTTTGTGGGAGTAATCACCAGTACCACCACCTCTGCCATCTCATAATATCTGATATTTGCAACCATTGTGTAAATCTAGTTTTCACAAGAGGGGGCTGCAAAATATATGAAGCATTATATATAACTTTGTCCCTTTTGCTTTTCTCGAAGTTAATATATCAATCAATAATCGTTTTTTTAGTACTCACTAATATATATATATATATATATATATATATATATATATATATATATATACACAAAAGCACTATATATATATATATATATATATATATATATATGGAAAAAATTAAGAGACCACTGCAAAATTATCAGTTTCTCTGTTTTTTCTATTTATAGGTATGTGTTTGAGTAACACATTAAGGGAAACAATTTTACAGTATGCTGCCCCTTTAAATTGTAAAGTTTTAAGTAATCACCTTTTTTGGATAACATGGGACTTTTTTATACTTAAAACATGATACTTGCCAATATTCCCTAGAGCAATTAATTTAATTTAATTTATAAAGGGCTAGATTACAAGTGAAGTGCTATTTTAATGTGTGCCCGTAAACTAGCAAATTTGCCCGTTTACTAGGACATGTAAAAATAACTAGCAATTACCAGTGGCTATTTAATGATCCCACAAGCTCGCAAGAGCACTTTGTACAATTAACCAGAGGTCAGACCTCTGGTTATTTAAAAAAAATGTGCCCCAATTGCCTCCAAAATAAAGTGTACAGTTCTTTTTATTAAATAAAAATTATGAGAATCTTTATTTTTTTTTTAAGAAAAATTGAAAGTGAGCGGATATGGGGTGTTAGAAAAAAATTAAAAATAAAAGTGTCTTTACATTGAAGTCTATAGGGACTGTGTTTTTACTTTTAAGGGGCCTATTTATCATGATGCGAGCGGACATGATCTGATATTGCGGCCGCTAGCAGGGGGTGTCAATCAACCCGATTGGGTTGATTTCCGGTGATGTCTGTCCGTCGCCTCAAAGCAGGCGGACAGGTTATGGAGCAGTGGCCTTTAGGTTATGGAGAAGGCTCGCCAGAAACACGGGGCCCCTATGTGTTTATATGTGTATAAGCATATACATATACAGTATATGTAAATATATATGCATATATAGATATATATTTTTAATTTGCTGCCCAATGCTGTGCGACTTACCCCTTGCACTGCGCTAGGTTCTCATGGCATGCGAACGAGGCTCCCATTGGAGCCTAGGGAAGCGCACGTTTGCATTGTGCTTAACTTGTAATACCAGCACACATTTGCGTGCACCAGTATTACTGAGTGGAGTGGAAATATAGTGCTTGCGAAAGCACAATTTTGCGCTCCACTCATAATCTAGTCCAAAATGTTTATCATGAGGTATATAACAAATACTTAATTAAGGGCCAGATTTTGAGTGCAATATGTATTTATGAATAAATAATTATCGTGAGCGGATCAGCGTGCAAGATAACTTTTTATTTTCAACTTGTAATACGAGCGCAGCTTGACGCACTCAAAAAGCTAACTTCTAGTGCATTTAATGCTTGAGTGGGAGCGTTAAATAGTGCTCCGCTTGTAATCTGGCCCTAAATGAGTTATTCTACTAACTACTGGCAAGTATCATGATTTTAAGTATAAAAAAGTCACATGGTCTATCAAAGTTTTTCTTTACAATTAATGAAAGCACTTGTGAAATATTCAATAGTAATCGTGGAAAAATAAAAAAGCTTAAATATATTATTCTTGCATTGAAAATTGTTTCCATATTTTGCTGTCATCAGGTCACAGAGCATAGCAGATGTTTCCATTAAGGCTTCATTTATACCAGAATATATAACTCTTACCAACAAGAATAGTGAAGTAACTGTAAAAATATGTTTAAGTGCTAATTTTCGACCATCCAACTCCAAAACCACAGTAGGTAAGTACCCGGGGGGGAAAATTAACCTTCCTGCACAGAAAAATGCAGAAATTCTATTTAGGAAAATGTAGCAGATTTGATTAGATGAGCTATATAACTATGGGCAAGTTCTCAATGATCCGAATTGATATGTTTGCTTCTTTTTCTAAGCTTTTGTAACCCATTAGTACAGCTGTCATTGAACGGGAGTCACAGGACAGTCTACTTGAAAATGTTTATTGTTTAAAAAGATAGATAATCCCTTTATTACCCATTAACTAGTTTTGCATAACCAACACTTATATTAAAACACTTTTTACCTCTGTGTTTACCTTGTAGCAAAGTCTCTGCAGACTGCTCCCTTATTTCTGTTCTTTTGACAGACTTGCATTTTAGCCAATCAGTGCCGACTCATAAATAACTCCACAGAAGTGAGCACAATGTTATCTCTATGGCACATCTTAGCCAGCGCTGTCTATCTGTGAAAAACTGTCAAAATGCACTAAAATAAGAGGTAGCCTTTAAGTGCTTAGAAATTAGCATATGAGCCTATCTAGGTTTAGCTTTCAACAAAGAATACCAAGAAAACAAATCAAATTTTATGATAAAAGTAAATTGAAAAGTTGTTCAAAATTGCATGCCCTATCTGAACCATTAAAGTTTTATTTTGAATAGACTGTCACTTTAAATTAAAGACCTAAAAACTGAAAACTGAATAGAGTGCAATTGATAGCACAAGGTGCATTATCTTTTGCACGAACTCACACTTCGGGGCCGATTTATCAAGGGGCGAACGGCCCCTGATGCCCCTGTTTCCGCGCAGTTATAAGACCGCTGCTCCTTAACTGGTCCACCTGCTCTGAGGCTGTGGACATCAATCCACCTGATCGTATTAGATCGGGTTGATTGTCACCCCCTGTTAGCAGGTGATTGGCCACGAATCTGCAGGGGGTGGCATTGCACAAGCAGTTCACTAAAACTGCTTGTGCAATGTTAAATGCCGACAGCGTATGCTGTTAGCATTCAGCGATGTCTGGCGGACATGATACGCTACAGCATATCATGTCCGCCAAACATTGATAAATCGGCCCCTAAGAATAACTGGTATTACAAGTTGATGGTTAAATATTTTAGCCAAAGAGGCCCATTTATCAAGCTCCGTATGGAGCTTGTGGGCCCGTGTTTCTGGCGAGTCTTCAGACTCGCCAGAAACAGCAGTTATGAAGCAGCGGTCTAAAGACTGCTGCTCCATAACCCTGTCCGCCTACTCTGAGCAGGCGGACATGAATCGCCACAATTCAACCCGATCGAGTATGATCGGGTTGATTGACACCTCCCTGCTGGCGGCCCATTGGCCACGAGTCTGCAGGGGACGGCATTGCACCAGCAGCTCTTGTGAGCTGCTGGTGCAATGCTGGATACGGAGAGCGTATTGCTCTCCGCATTCAGTGAGGTCTTGTGGACCTGATCCGCACTGTCGGATCAGGTCCGCAAGACCTTTGATAAATAAGCCTCAAAGTGTCTTAATGCAGCCAAAACCATTTAGCAAACACTATACTTTTAATGGATAGTGCAGGGAGCGTTATTAGAGTGCATGTATTTATGAATGTTGTTTTACTTAAAAGGACAGTCTATTCCAAAATGTTTAATTGTTAAAAAGATAGCTAACACCTTTACTACCAATTCCCCAGCTTTGCACAACCGACAATGTTATATTATTATACTTTATAACTTGTAAACTTTTTATAAATTTCTGCCTGTCTCGAAACCACTACAGACCGCCTCTCATCTCAGTGCATTTGTATAGCTTTTCACAGTTAGACACTGCTTGTTCATGTGTGTCATATAGATAATATTGTGCTCACTCCTGTGGAGTTATTCACGAGTCAACACTATTTGGCTAAAATACAAGTCTGTAAATAGCACTGAGAAAAAGGTACAGTCTGCAGAGACTTAGATACAAGGTAATCACAAAGGTAAAAAGTTTATTAATATAGCCGCGTTGGTTAGGCAAACCTGGGGAATGGGTAATAAAATGATCATATCTATTTGTAAACACTGTAAATTTGGACGTAGAAAAACAACATATTTTACAATTATTATTCAGTATGATAACCTTCTATATCTTCACAATATTTTTAGCTGTCATATACAATGCAACTATAGACGCTGATCTCCAGTCATCACGAGTAACCTCTAGAGGACAGTTTAAAGAAAATAATGATCGACTTTTACAGAAAAGTGTTGAAATTAGTTCAGTGGAAAGCTGCTTTGAGCACATATTCTATGTTCAGGTAAGGCAAAACAATTTATTAATGTATTCAGTATAATTAATTGAAATGTTCCTTATGGTAAAATTAATAGAAGTTAATTAGAAAGTTGTTTAAAATGACATGCTCTTTCTAAATCATGAAAGAAAAAAATAGATAAGGAAGCAATGAAATAGATTGTCAGGAAATTACCTAGTTTAGTAGAAGTATTAATGTTTTTGGATTCAGTTCAGGTGATTTGCACATTTTATATTTAAAAGGCAAAAAAAAGTTTTGTTTATACCAAATCATTAAAATAAGACCATCCAAAAAAATAAATTACCTTCTTTATATACCTTGTACTGTATAAACTTCTTATGTATCCAGATTTGTACTTAACAATAAATCGATGTCTTAATACTTAAAGGGACACTCAAGTCAAAATTAAACTTTCATGATTCAGATACAGCATGCAATTTTTAACAACTTTCCAATTTACTTCCATTAACAAAATGTGCACAGTCTTTTTATATTTAAACTTTTTGAGTCACCAACTCCTACTGAGCATGTGCAAGAATTCACAGCAAATACGTATATGCATTTGTGATTGGCTGATAACTGTCACGTGGTACAGGGGGAGTGGAAATAGACATAACTTTTAAAATTGTCAGAATAAAAATCTACTCATCTGAAGTTCAGACTAAGTGCTATTGCATTGTCTTGTTATCATGCATTTGTTGATTATGCAAATCTACAGTGTTGACTGCTCCTTTAAAGGAGAAGCATAGTGGTGGAAAGGTCAATGGCAAAAGTCTAAGGTTCTGAACACTTACACCACTACAATTACCCATCTCCTTCCTATTATAGTCGGTTCATTCATGGCCAAGCAAAAACATATTTGGAGGAAGGTATAAGTAAGGGGGTTGATGATAAATTAACATACATATCCATGATATAGTATATATTAGTTCCACAGGAAACTGATACCTAACAACTATATCCTTTTCTACTAATAAAAATAAAGAGCTGAAATACCTAAATATTCATCCTTCAGCTACTTCAGACACTGGTTCCTTTCCAGTCAGAAGATAAAGGGGATATTCAGCGAGCTCTGGCCTCATTACCTGCTAAGGGCTAGATTATAAGTGGAACATAAATTAAAGCTTCCACTCGAGTGTTAACTTCGCTAGAAGGAAGCTTTTTTTGCTTGTCAGGTTGCACTCATATTTTACAAGATGAAAGTAAATTGATTTTGCTCTTGCGCTAACTCGATAAGCGCAAAAAGCTAAAGTTAGAATACTGCATGCGCGTTCAAATATTCCCTTATAGAAGTCAATGAAGAAAAAAAGTAACAAAAAAAACCCTAACACCCCACTCTACCACAAATCCGATCGCTTATTCTAACACGACATGAAAATATGAATATTTCACATTTCAATGTTCTTCATATACAAGAATATGTTATATGTATTCATAAATAAATATTTCCACATATATCTCATGGTATTTTGGTACAATATATATTTATACATATATATAAATATCTATTTAGAAATTTAAAGGACATTTTCTGCTATGTTCAGAACATTGGAATGTGAAACATTTTTAGTAAATACATAAACAGTATACTTTACTAAATATGAATATTGCATAAATATGCTTTAAAATGTTTTCATCTACTTAACTGCAACGGACTTCAATGCACTTATATATGTCTATATGTGTTCATATGTATGTAAGTGTTTATATGTGTATATATGTCTGTAAATACATATATACACATATAAATACATAAATACATATATACACATATAAATACATAAATACATATATACACATATAAATACATAAATACACATATAAATACATAAATTCATATGTATATATATATATATATATATACATACATATACATCTTTAGAGATGTATATTTATGTATGTCTTTGTTAAAGCCCTTTGTCTGCCTTACATGTTACAGACCGTAGCCATTTCACTCTAAAATGTGTTTTTACAACTGAAAAAATAAATCAATAAATATTTTTTGAGTGGGTCCATACTATTTATCCCACTAAAGAAATATGGTGCTGGAGTGGAACAGAACATATATGCTTTTACAGGCAATTATTGACTGACATACAAATAAAGGGGGGTAGTTATCAACGCGTCTACTTTACCTGCCTTCGCCGGTTCAATACGCCCGCCTAAGCTCGCCTACCATCGCTGCCACGGACCTGCAAAATTTTGCCTAAGTTATCAATAAAGCTGTCAAAAAGCCGCGCACCAAGTACGGGGCGATGAGCAGCGGACTGTGAGAGTTATCACTCATCCGATCTCGCTGCTCTTCGGCTTTTTCCCAGCTTTATTACTAGCCTGTCACTAAGCACCCACACTAACGACACTGTTCTACCCCCTATACCGGCGCCCCCGGAGCCCCCCGCAACTCAATAAAGTTATTAACCCCTAAACCGCCGCTCCCGGTCCCCGCCGCAACTCTTATAAATGTATTAACCCCTAAACTGCCACCTACATTATACCTAGTAACCCCTATCCTGCCCCCCCCTATACCGCCGCCACCTATAATAAAGTTATTAACCCCTATCCTGCGGATCCCGGACCTCGCCGCAACTAAATAAATAGTTTAACCCCTAAACCGCCGCTCCCGGACCCCACCGCAACCTATATTAAACTTATTAACCCCTAATCTGCCCCCCCTACACCGTCGCCACCTATAATAAGTTTATTAACCCCTATCCTGCCCCCCCTACACCGCCGCCACTGTAATAAAATTATTAACCCCTAAATCTAAGTCTAACACTAACCCTAACACCCCCTAACTTAAATATTAATTAAATAAATCTAAATAATATTTATCTTATTAAATAAATTAATCATATTTAAAACTAAATACTTACCTTTAAAATAAACCCTAATATAGCTACAATATAAATAATAATTATATTGTAGCTATTTTAGGATTTATTTTTATTTTGCAGGTAACTTTCAATTTATTTTAACTAGGTACAATAGCTATTAAATAGTTATTAACTATTTAATAGCTACCTAGCTAAAATAAAGAGAAATTTACCTGTAAAGTAAAAACTAACCTAAGTTACAATTACACCTAACACTACACTATACTTAAATAAATTAATCCTATTTAAAACGAAATACTTACCTGTAAACTAAACCCTAAGATAGCTACAATATAATTAATAATTATATTGTAGCTATCTTAGGATTTATATTTATTTTACAGGTAACTTTGTATTTATTTTAGCTAGTTAGAATAGTTATTAAATAGTTATTAACTATTTAATAACTACCTAGCTAAAAGAAATACAAAATTACCTGTAAAATAAATCCTAACCTAAGTTACAATTAAACCTAACACTACACTATCATTAAATTAATTAAATAAATTAGTTACAAATAACTACAATTAAATTAAATTAAATAAACTAAAGTACAAAAAATAAAAAAGCTAAGTTACAAAAATTAAAAAAAATAAGTTACAAACATTTAAAAAATATTACAACAATTTTAAGCTACTTACACCTAATCTAAGCCCCTTAATAAAATAACAAAGCCCCCCAAAATAAACAAATGCCCTACCCTATTCTAAAATAAAAAGTTCAAAGCTCTTTTACCTTACCAGCCCTTAAAAGGGCCTTTTGCGGGGCATGCCCCAAAGAATTCTGCTCTTTTGCCTGTAAAAGAAAAATACAACCCCCCAACATTAAAACCCACCACCCACATACCCCTAATCTAACCCAAACCCCCCTTAAATAAACCTAACACTACCCCCCTGAAGATCATCCTACCTTGAGTCGTCTTCAGCCAGCCGACCCACCAATGGAACCGAAGAGGAGATCCGGAGCAGCAGAAGTCATCATCCAGGCGGCGCGGAAGAAGTCTTCCATCCAATAGAAGTCTACATCCAGACGGCGTCTTCAATCTTCATCCATCCGGAGCGGAGCCATCTTCAGACAAGCCGATGCGGAGCCATCCTCTTCTTCCCGACGACTAACGACGAATGGATATTCCTTTAAGGGACGTCATCCAAGATAGCGTATCTTCAATTCCAATTGGCTGATAGGATTCTATCAGCCAATCGGAATTAAGGTAGGAAAAATCTGATTGGCTGATTGAATCAGCCATTGCCAATCAGATTGACGTTCAATCCGATTGGCTGATCCAATCAGCCAATCAGATTGAGCTCGCATTCTATTGGCTGGTCCGATCAGGCAATATTTTACAGGTAATTTTGTATTTCTTTTAGCTAGGTAGTTATTAAATAGTTAATAACTATTTAATAACTATTCTAACTAGCTAAAATAAATACAAAGTTACCTGTAAAATAAATATAAATCCTAAAATAGCTACAATATATTTATTAATTATATTGTAGCTATCTTAGGTTTTTTTTTACAGGTAAGTATTTAGTTTTAAATAGGATTAATTTATTTAAGTATAATGTAGTGTTAGGTGTAATTGTAACTTAGGTTAGTTTTTATTTTACAGGTAAATTTCTCTTTAATTTAGCTAGGTAGCTATTAAATAGTTAATAACTATTTAATAGCTATTGTACCTAGTTAAAATAAACTGAAAGTTGCCTGCAAAATAAAAATAAATCCTAAAATAGCTACAATATAATTATTATTTATATTGTAGCTATATTAGGGTTTATTTTAAAGGTATTTAGTTTTAAATAGGATTAATTTATTTAATAAGATAAATATTATTTAGATTTATTTAATTAATATTTAAGTTAGGGGGGTGTTAGAGTTAGTGTTAGACTTAGGTTTAGGGGTTAATAATTTTATTACAGTGGCGGAGGTGTAGGGGGGGGCAGGATAGGGGTTAATAAACTTATTATAGGTGGCGACGGTGTAGGGGGGGGGCAGGATAGGGGTTAATAAACTTATTATAGGTGGCGACAGTGTAGGGGGGGCAGATTAGGGGTTAATATAGGTTTGTGGCGGGGTCCGTGAGCGGCGGTTTAGGGGTTAAACTATTTATTTAGTTGCGGCGAAGTCCGGGATCCGCAGGATAGGGGTTAATAACTTTATTATAGGGGTTAATAGGTATAATGTAGGTGGCGGCGGGGTCTGGGAGCGGCGGTTTAGGGGTTAATACATATATTATAGTTGCGGCGGGGACCGGGAGCGGCTTTTTAGGGGTTAACATATTTAGTATAGCTTGCGGTGGGCTCCGGGAGCGGCGGTTTAGGGGGTAATACATTTATTTAGTTGCGGCGGTGTAGGGGGGGGCAGATTAGGGGTGTTTAGACTCGGGGTACATGTTAGAGTGTTAGGTGTAGACAGCTCCCATAGGAAGCAATGGGATGTCGGGCAGTAGCGAACATGAACTTTCGCTATGGTCAGACTCCCATTGATTCCTATGGGATCCGCCGCCTCCAGGGCAGCGGTTTGAAAACCAGGTACGCTGGGCCGGAAAAGTGCCGAGCGTACCTGCTAGTTTTTTGATAACTAGCAAAAGTAGTCAGATAGTGCCGCACTTGTGTGCGGAACATCTGGAGTGACGTAAGAATCGATCTGTGTCAGACTGAGTCCGGCGGATCGAAGCTTACGTCACAAAATTCTACTTTTGCCGGTATCTAGGGCTTGATAACTAAGGCGAATCAGCCTCACCACAAATACGCTGTGGAATTCCAGCGTATTTGAGGTTGACGGCTTGATAACTAGGCCTCAAAGTCTGGATGGATAGAAAATATCTATATGTAAAGAATGACTCAAATAATGTATACACAGCGCATTTTTGTACACTACTTTCAAATAAGGCATTTAATTACATACAAGTTTCTGTCCTCTCACCCACATAAACAAATTTTGACAACTTCATAAAAGCTTTTGCAAAATGATTTTCAAGTGCAACCTGTAAATCCTTAAATTGCATTTTACTAATCTGTACAAATCTTAAAATCCAAAATTTATGGAAGAGCACAATGCAAGAACCACCATGAAGGGTGGCTGGGTGAAAGTAGTGTCTAACTTCTTACAATTGGAGAAACACTCCTATCAAAAACAAGGTTTGGTCGACCACTTTACCTATGGGGTATTTCATTGGTCTTAATTCTTCTCAGGATTAGTAAATGAATAAGTAAAACATAAAACTTTTATTGTCTGGCAGAAGGAGGAGGATGAAAGTGAATGTCCCAACTCTAAGATGAAGATGTTGGGGAAAATGTTGGGCATAGTCATTAAAATTTTAAATGGAATGGAAAACGTTGTCTCTGCTCATGGGTATAATTACATTATGTCTCACATTACTTGTATGTTGATCAGTTATTTTTTTGTTTATTTAAACAAGAATATAAATTAGATACTGAATTCCTGTGTGTACACAATTTGGCCCTTATATAGTAATTTACTTTACCTATTACAGGTTTATTGACCTTTAGAATAGTAGAGGATATTTTATCTGAGATGTTTTTATCTTTAACAAACAAGGGTTCAGTGGCCAATCTGTATACGGAGACACTTTTGGTAAATGAAAGTACCCTGAAACAGATGATTTTGTCATAGATCATACATACAGACCCACTATCTCAACAATTACTACAAATAAAGGGAACAAACAACTTATAAGTATCTAATCTGAATGTAAGTAATAGAGATATTTTGGAAATACTGCTTTTAAAACTTAGGCCACCTATTCAAAGTGCAAGGTTTTTTAATGGGTTAGAATACCACTGAAAGAAAGTATAAAAAAAAAAGCAAAAAAATAAACACTCTGAATGTGACATGTTTGCCCTAACAAATTCTAATGGAATAAAACAGACATTCAAGTGATCTTAGGAATTTATTTGAAAATAAAATGTTCTATCACTATTAAATGCTGTAATATCTTACACTAAAATACACCTTAATCAATGTGGATGCCTTTTTATCAATAGGAGCCATCAGATGCAGACAATGCCCTGGCTTTACGTATTAAAATTGCAGCTCAAAATCCCAGTGCAAGCCCAGTATTAAATCCTTACTCCTCAGGTTCAAGTGAATGGTTTGTAAGTACAAAAATAAAAAACGTTTACTTTCTTTGTAAGATACATTCCTGTCATCCCATCAATTTGTCAAATTAAATATGGTTTATTTTGGTTTGTATTAGATTCCTTTTCTAAAGGATTGCGGTGAGGACAAAATTTGTATCTCAGACATTTCTCTACAGATTCAGCCAAAACCAAGTGATATGTAAGTTTGGATATGTGTTTCATAAGTTGATGTGTGTTAATATGCATTAGATATGTTAATTCTGTACTCTAATAGATATATTCTTTATTCTCTTGGTGTTCTTTGCTGAAAGCTAAACCTAGGTTGTCTCATATGCTAATTTATATGCCCTTAATCTTATCTCAGTGCATTTTTACACTTTTTCACAGCTAGACAGTGCTAGTTCATGTGTGCCATATAGATAACATTGTGCTCACTCCCATTGAGTTATTTATGAATCAGCACTGATTGGCTAAAATGCAAGTCTGTCAAAGAACTGAAATAAGGGGGCTGTCTGCAGAGGCCTAGATACAAGGTAATCACAGAGGTTAAAAGTATATTAATATAACCGTGTTGGTTATGCAAAATTAGGGAATGGGTAATAAAGGGATTATCTATCTTTTTAAACAATAACAATTCTGGAGTAGACTGTCATTTTAAAATGGTGTTTTCAAGTCACATACCCTTAATTTACCCATTTGCTATAATGTGTACTTAAGAAGGTAATTATAGCAAATGTAAATGTTTATCAGATACAGCTGTTTTGTGCAATTTGATCATTTTATATATATACATGTAAGTTGCTCTAATTAAGTTCTCTATGCCTTAAATTTAAATTCAGTCAAAATAAGCGGTTTCTATAGTTGGTAAAAGTTGTTGTTCTTTTGGGAGGGGGGTTTTAAGTCAGCTTTTCAAGAATAGGTGGACCTACTTGGTACTTGAATCTCCTCTCTCCGAATATCCAATCATTTGCTAAATTCTGCCAATCTTCACCCTAAAACCCCAAGACAATCATGTACCATCTTATCATTTACTGCCTAGACTATTGTGAGGTATTACTAGTTTGCCTTTCAATTTGCTGTCAACCGACAATCACTTTAAACACCTCTGCCAGTTTCATTTACATCACTAAATCTTTCTACTCAGACTATTCCCCTAATAAAGACAACAGCCACAGTTATGTTGGTGGACACACTCCCACCAGCACAGATACAATTATATATTTTTTATTTTGGACATGAAAAACCCTTTTTACAAAAATATCAGATGCAAAAATGAAAATATGTGATGTATGTTCCTTTCAAGTAAAAGATATAGGGGCATATTTATTAAAGGCCTGTCCGACATGATCCGATCAGCGGATCAGGTCCGACAGACCTCGCTTAATGCGAAGAGCAAAACGCTCTCCGTATTCAGCATTGCACCAGCAGCTCTTGTGAACTGCAGATTCGCGGCCAATTGACCGATAGCAGGGGGTTGTCAATCAACCCGATCGTATTCATTTGGGTTGAATTGCGGCGATGTCTGTTAGCCTCCTCAGAGCAGGCGGACAGGTTATGGAGCAGCGGTCTTCAGACCGCTTCTCCATAACTTGTGTTTCTGGCGAGTCTGAAGGCTCGCCAGAAACACGGGGCTTTAAAGGGACACTATACCCAAACATTTTCTTTCATGATTAACGTAGAGAATACAATTTTAAACAACATTCCAATGTACTTCTATTACCTAATTTGCTTCATTCTTTAGATATCCTTTCATGAAGAAATAGCAATGCACACGGTGAACCAATCACAGGAGGCATCTATGTGCAGCTACCAATCAGCAGCTACTAAGCATATCTAGATATGCTTTTCAGCAAAGAATATCAAGAGAATGAAGCACATTAGATAATAGAAGTAAATTAGAAAGCTGTTTATAATTGTATGCTCTTTCTAAATCATGAAAGAAAAAAATTGGGTTTCATGTCCCTTTAAGCTCCATACAGAGCTTGATAGATATGCCCCATAAAATTGTAACTGATTAATATATGACATCTTACCTATTATATTTTTATCTAACAGCAAACTACCATTTATTGTGAGCAGTAAAAACCGACGAGTTATGTATCAAGTGACTTTGATGAATAAAAGAGAGAACGCGTACAATACAAGGATAAATGCTGTTTTCTCAAGGAACTTGTTCTTTGCATCTTCCAGTACACCAGTAGGTATCAGTTTATTTTTATTTAGTGCTTATTATTGCTTACACATTACAGTTATTTTCATTTATAGTATTTTCTCCCTTTTCATCTCCTCTTGATCCAATGACACTGCAAACACAGCATATATAAATATGCTCCTGAAAAAGATAATACTTTACAAGGATATAGCAAAAATGCTTTAATTCAAAACAGAAATGCACCTATGCATATATGTCTCTTAAATGCTGTTATTAAAAATACAAAAAAGTATTAATTAGACATTTAAACACTAATAAAAATATATATATAAAAGTTTTAATTAGAAAATGTATATTTTATGCTGCAGAACTATTTACATAACTTTCAGCCACTTAAGTTTGATAGTATGCGATAGTATGCAAACACAATTTCTGTATTACATGCCCACAAAATACAAAGTGAATAGTACAGTTCTTATGATCATTTTAAGATCATTTAATAAGATCAGATTAGTGATTTTGTGCTGTTCTAGGCACTGAGAAATCTGCTGCCACAGCATCCTCACCCTCAGCAATTTGAGTACATACGTGCCCCATATACTTCTCAAAACCAAGAAGACATAGAGCAGACAAGTCCCCCATAGACACCCAGGGAACATAGGTTTTTAATAAAATGAATACACATGGAAAGTCAACTTTCCAATTTACTTTATTTGCTTTATTTTTTGGTATCCTTTGCTGAAAGAGCAACAATGCACTACAGGGAGCTAGCTGAATATATCACGTGAGCCAATGATAGAAACATATATGTGCAGCCACCAATCAGCAGTTATCTCCCAGTAATGCATTGCTGCTTCTGAGCCTACCTTGGTATACTTTTCAACAATGGATACCAAAAGAACAAAGGAAAATAGACTGTAGAAGTAAATTGGAAAGTTATTTAAAATGACATATTCTATCTAAAGAAAGTTTTCATTGCATCTGAATCATGACAGAAAAAAAATGTGAGTTTCATGTTCCTTTAAATGATGAAATGCATATACTGTGTGTATGTGTATATATATATATATATATATATATATATATATATATACACACACACACAGTACTGTGAAAAAGTCTTAAGCCATTAGATTTGTTGTTTTAGCAATGGTATAATGACCATATATAATTATTTCTCAGTCTCTTTATTAGAAGACAGCAAGAAAATACAGTATATGTGTATGCAGTATTAAAAAAACTGAAAAAAATCTGTACAAACAGCTTATATAGGCTAAAGTGGCAAGTATTTAGTGTGACCTCCCCTTACACTTGATCAATAGCAGGAACCTGGCTCTCATAAACCTAAATGGAATGGAACCCTAATTAATTTAATTGTTAACGCCTATATATTTCCTAATATTTCATGTAAAAATGACTGCTGTGATAAAAGTCTTTAAATCGCATCATTCCATTCAAAATACCAAAGATCACAGAATTTGGCAGACATAATATCATACTTTTGCACTAGCAAGGCCACTCTCAAAGGGAAATCAGCAAATAAATCCGCAAATAAACTGAATACTCAAGATGTGATATTCAAGCTGTTATAAAGACATTTGAAGAATCAGGAAAGGTCAAGGACAAAAAAGGACTGGATGGCCAAGAAAACGTTCAAAATCTGATTAGAAGTTTCTCAGAGTTTCTTATTTGAGAGACCTGAAGAAGTCCTGCAACAACCTGGCTCAGCATCTGGGAGCTTCATCTGGATGCCAAATTGTCCCTTCTACAGTCCGAAGAAGTTTGATCAGGAATGGTCTTTGTGGAAGGGTAGCAGTCAAGAAACCACTTTTTCAGAAGGGGAACAGGATGAAAAGCTAAGATATGCTAAAGCTCATAAATACTGGAATGAAGATCATTCGGAAAGAGTATTATGGAGTGATGAATCCAAGTTTGAAATGTTTGGGTCCAATCATTGACAATATGTGAGAAGAAGAGTTGGAGAAACATGGTGGAGGGTCTGTCCTGGTTTGGGGCTGCATTTCTGCCAGTGGTGTTGGCGATATTGTCCGAATTGATGTGGTCATGAATACTGAAAAGTACAAATAAGTTTTAATTAATCTTGCCATTCCTTCTGGAAAGCGCCTGATTGGAAATGGTTTTATTATTAAGCATGATAACGATCCCAAGTACACTTCTAATACAGTGAAATCATATTTAGAGAGAGAGAAACAGCTGATAAAACACTGGCAGTCATGGACTGGTCTCCACAGAGTCCAGACCTGAATATTATAAAGGCAGTATGGGATAACCTGGACAGAGAAAGAAATAAGACATACATCTAAAGAAGAACTCTGGGAAGTGCTGAAAGAAGTCTTGTATATTATACCAGAACATTACTTCAGAAAACTTCAGGACAGTCTCTCCAAAAGAGTTCAAGATGTGCTTAGTTCCATGGGAGGTCACACGAAATACTGACTTTTGCCTGAAGAAGCCATTTTGTTATAAAAATAGAAATATATATATAAAATACCACTCATAGAAGATAATTATGAAAAACATAGTGTCATTTTATTCCAAAAATGTTTACACAGCATCAGGTTTCGCTTGAGCACAAACGTTTTACTTTCAACTTCTAATACGCGCTACCTGCTGCCTGCAAAACAATTACTTCTAGAAAAGTGTACGCTCTAAATAGCATGCCACTTGTACTCTGACCCAGTATTTGAAATGCTACAGTGGTTTAGCATACATATTGTATGCTTTGGATCCTACTTAATTACCATTTATTTGTAAAGTGCCAGCAAATTGCATAGTGCTGAGTAAATGAGTGGAGGAGCACAGTGGCACTGATTCATGGGGACAATGGAGATACATAAAACAGACTAAATAACAAATTAATACAAGATGAACATAGCCCTGCAAGCTGCAGGATATGGGATAGATAAAAGCAAGTTAAAATCGTACTATTCATTGAGATTTTATTTCACAATATCAGTTATAAAACTAGGTAGAGGATTTCCTCTTATTTTGATTTGGAAGTTTCTGACCCTGTTTTTACTTAAAGGAAAATTCTAGCGTAAACTCCCTTTAAAAACAGGGGTGAACAAAAAGTCAAATTCAGGGTCCCTTCCCACTCCACATGAGGATGCAGTTAGTTATTAGGGCACAGATAAATATGCTAACTCTTAATTAGTTCAAAAGGCATTTTATTATCTGGAGCAACACTAAACAACAACTTTATTTATATATTTTACCACTTTACAGGGGTTATTAAACCCATAATAAGAAAAGAAAAAAATGCTCTAACAGAGGCACATTAATGCCTCTTCTCATTTGCTCACAAGATTTTATAGTAATGCATTGCTGTTTGCTCAACAAAGAATGCCAAGAGAATGAAAACATGTAATAACAGAAGTAAAGTGTAATGTTGAAGTAAAAAATTGTACAATAATCCAGAACCAGTTAAATGGTAAATCTTTATTCTCTATATCTTTAAAATTCCATGGCATCACATCACAATGACATAGCTGAACTCAATGCAATATAGAGCAGCCAAGAAAAGGAATGGTCTGAGTACATTCCATACATTCCAGAGTAATCATACCTCCAAGCCATGAGCCAATTGCAGGCGATGCATGCAATGCCCGTGATGTCACAACGTCAAACAGCGCAAACCGAAGACCACTGTAAGCAGAGGAACCGATCGAAAAGAGGAGTAGAGAAAGGCCCGCAATAGCATTTGTGTGACTAGAGAGAGGTCTCCTCTTGCTAATTGTTTGATGCCTTCTACAACCCAAATCGGACTTGATGAATAGCTCAGCGGGTGAGTTCAGCTGTCACCGCTCATCGAGGGGGATACCACTATAGCAACACTGTGTTTGTACCTTTATTTGCTATTCCGGAATAGAGGTAGGAGGAACATAGACCCGGTCCTCCATTTTTTACCTGGAACAGATCTATATATATATGGGTAAGAGTAATACTCCAAAAGTGACATGTGTTGTTGTGGGTTGAGCCTTTTATGGTTAAAGTAATCATAGGCTAAGGACTCTCAAGGGTCTGCTGTGTAAATGTGACTATTTTGATACATATGAATACACAGGTATATTAACATTGGATACTTTTTGTACGCTTTTAAAGTGTAATGTTTAAACTTATTATTTATTGTATGTTCTATCTAATTCTCAAAATAAAACTGTTACTTCATGTCCCTTTAAATAAATATAGGTGTTCACTTTTTTCTATGATTATATTATATTATATTCATCCATTGCACACAAATAAACTATTTTAGTTTCAATGTCTATAAAATGTTTGTTTTATAATAAAGTATGGGTTTTTTTCCCCTTCAAAGTACGTTTCCCAATATGCCTAAAATTGAATGCACATTCCCAATTTGGATGGCAATGCCCCTCTATCCTTGTTTTGTATTTTCCAAACTAAGATTCAGACAGTGATATTTAAATCAGTAAACCCATACAGACCATGAAACCCCACAGAACAATTTAAAAAAAATTGGGGGTTGGTATGAAAAATAGAAATAAAATAGAAATAATTATTTACAGATAGAAGATTTGTCATTTTCAAATTAAAACACAGGATTAACTTTGGTTTCCTTTTTACAGAGTGATGGAACTGAAGTGCTATGTCAGGTTGGCAGCACACAGGAGTCAGTATCTTGTCAAGTTGGTTTTCCAGTTTTGAAAGAAAAACAAAAGGTAAACTATATGCTTTATCATTGATTATAAAGACAAATATGTGTGCAATTGTACAAATAACATTGTTTATATCTATATAGTCAAACAATATTTATATATTAGACATGTGCGATTCGGTTCGGTTCGGTCCGAATCGAAATTTGGACGAATTTTGCCAAATTCGGAATTCGGATCGATTCGAATTTCCGAATTGCGGCAGTGCCGAATCTACCGAATAAATCTGAATTGATTCAGATGGCCATGTATTACACTAGTATTGTACAGTATACTAGTGTAATACACAGCACATCCCACTTAACAGTGCCGAAATTCCGAAAAATCCGAATCGATTCAAACCAAATCGAACCGAACCGAACTGAATTTCACACGAATCCGAAAGAATCCGAAACAAATTCATTCGATTTCTTCCAAATTCGAATTGATCCGAACCGAAATTTGAATCGGTCTGAATCGATCCGAACCGAATTTTTCGCGGCTGCTCATGTCTATTATATATTAATGCTTAGAAGTGAAACAAACACAGGGGGGTATTTTCTAACTATATTTCTATTTGTAAAGTATAGTGTAAATACATTGGGGCATATTTATCTAGCTCCATAACCTGTCCGTCTGCTCTGAGGCGGCTGGCAGAAATCAACCCGATCGAATACGATCGGGATGCTTGACACCCCCTGCTAGCCCTGCAGGGGCGGAATTGCACCAGCAGTTCACAAGAATGCTATGCTGTGTGCATTTATCGGTGTGCAGTGGACATGATCCGCTATATCGGATCATGTCCGCTCGCACCATCATAAATAGGACCCTATGTATATTATGTTCATAATCTGTAACTAACTATACAGTTGTTGATTCGGTGTCAGATATTTTTTGCATGTTTTGGAATATTGCTACTACAACATAAAAAAAATAAACAGATTACAGTTTATTATGTTTAAATACTGGGGATTTTACTGAGAAATAGAGGATATAATAATGTTAGTTAAGATAAAACAAGAAAGTGAAAAAACCGAAAACAGAGATAATCACTCTTAAAGTGATATTAAACACTAAGGGCCAGATTACAAGGAAGAGCGCCAGCGATGAGAAATTTATCACGGGTGCTTGTGCTCATTGGGTTTACCGCTGGTATTACAAGATGAAAGTAAACGCGATCACTTGAGCGCAATCGCGATTTATGCTTGAATGATTACCGTGACTTCAGAGCTCCCATTAACTGTATCGCAAAAATTTAAAGTTGCACAAAACACATAAAAAATACATAAAGTACAGTTACACTCATAATAACACTATCTAATAAAAATTATTTAAAATAATATTGCACACAAAAGTTATAAGGGCTCAAAGATAGGAGAATAATCAAACAGCGAAAAAGTCGTTAAACCAGTAATGTTATATAGAGTCTCTTTTAAAGCCCCAAGTTAGTACACTTATAGGCATTGAAAATCAACCTGATTTTAATCCAGCATTGATTGATTCAAGCAGCGGTAACACACGGTAAAGCAAGGTAAACACCACAGATACCAAAATGCACTCACTGTACTGCTGGGGATGCTTCTAATGAGACCCTTAGATTCTTCCACATGCGGCTGTTAACTTCTTGTCAGTAGACTCCATGTCTCCTCCTTTCAGCATATAGCCCAAGACGATCCTCGCCACTGTGTCCCCTCCTCCACTTTAGCAAACGGCTGTGCCCTATGGGTATCTCCAATGATCGTGAACAAATGTAGTACAAACCCAGACCGGCTCAATCCGTAATATAAAAGGGAGGAACTTTATTGAAAAACAGTTAAAAGCGCTATAGTACACACCACTCACAAGTAAGCAACGCCTGCTACGGATTAAAAATTCAGAACAAGGCTACGACCAGGGGCCGCGTGACGTCACGCGGCCCCTTGTCGTAGCCTTGTTCTGAATTTTTAATCCGTATGTGTATATATGTATTTATATGTGTATATATGTATTTACAGACACATATAACAGAAAAGAAAGCTTTGCCGGCACACTTCTAAAATAAAAACACAAGACTTTATTTTGTCACATTTAAAGCGGTAACATCACGCCTAACATGTATCGGCTTAGCTGCCTTAATCATAGACGTTTACAGACACATATAAACACATAAATACATATGTACACACATATAGATATATATATACAAGTGCTTTGCAGTTAAGTAGATGAAAACATGGAAACTCATGTAAATGCAATATTCATATAATAAAGGTTTTAACTATGTATTTACTGTAAATATTTCACATTCTAATGTTCTACACATAGCAGAATATGTTCTATGTATTTCTAAATAGATATTTGTGTGTGTATATATATATATATATATATATATGTACTTTTATATAATCATCTCTACATTTATTTATAAAATATTTTACCAGGAAGGATACATTGAGATTTCTCTCATTTTCAAGTATGTCCACAAAACATTGCATTGATACAATAGGGTACAATAAAATACAAAAACAATATTAATACATAATATATGCAAAATTTAACATAGAACAGGTAGGAAATATATAATAGGTGCATTCTGTTTTGAGATATGCAAAGAGGGATCTCTTAAAGGATTTTAGGCTTGGGGAAGGTTTGAAAGTGTGCGGGAGGTTGTTCTATAATTGTGGTGCTTTGTAGGAAAAAAGAGGATCGAGCTGCTTTCTTTTTGTATGGAGGCAAACTAAATAATGTGCTGGTACTGGATCAGAGGTTATGGAAGGTGGGAACAGCTGGGGAGAGCATTCTGCTCAGGTGGGGTGGGAGCTTCCCAGAAAAGCTCCACTGACAGCCAGTTTAGTTCTTTTAGCATGTCACAATGGTGGGTCCTGTAGTTACATTGTAGAACAAAGCAGCAGAATGAGTTATACAGTGTATTAAGTTTATTAAGGTGAGTTTGCGGTGCAGGTGCATATACTACATCCCCATAACCCATGATTGGCATCAGCATTTGCTGTACAATAGTTTCCTTTACTGTAGGGCTGAGGCAGGATTTGTTTCTGTACAGGGCACCTAGTTTTGGATAGATTTTAGATGCAAGTTTTTCTATGTGGAGGCCAAAAGATAGATTAAGGTCTAACAACATATTTGTATTTGAAAGAGTGGACTGCGGTCAGTGTGCAATTTGATTTTGTTTTGATGCAAAGATGGGAATTTTGTAATTTGTGTAATTTAGGTCCCGTTCCAAAGATCATTGTGACAGTTTTGTCAGTGTTTAGGAAGAGTTTGTTTTTTGAGATCCACTTTTCTACCTCTGTGAACTGGTCTTGGAGCACTGCCTCAAGCTGTGGCAGATCGGATTTGCTTGCATAGATTACTGTGTCGTCTGCATACATGTTTACAATTGAGGATTTGCAGATCATTTATAAATAATGTGAATAGTAGGGAGCCGAGAATGGAACCTTGGGGAACACCACATGTGACTGGGAGAGGGAGGGAGTCACTGTCAGAAATGGAGACATACTGTGATCGATCGGATACATACGATCAAAACCAGGTTAGCGGACGATCACCAATACCTGAGTTTTTTTAGTTTGAGCAGTAGTATGTTGTGGTTTACTGTGTCAAAGGCCTTTGCAAAATCAAGGAAAATTGCTCCAGTAAGGTCTCCATGTTCCATGCCAGTTTGGATGTTGTTGCAAACTTTTAGGAGGGCAGTTGTAGTGGAGTGATTCGAGCGAAAACCTGATTGAACAGGGGTCAGATAGTTAGATTGTTGGTAATACATAGTTGCGTATGGTCGCATTTTTCTAAGATTTTTGACAATACTGGGAGCAATGATATTGGGCGATAGTTAGTAACCAAGGTTAAAGTGAAGATAAACTTTGATGAATGAAAGCCCATTTTTTTAAAATACTATTAAAAACAGGGGCACTTTCATTCATCAAAGTTTAGAAGGCAGCCATTTTGATTAAAAACTTACAGCCAGAGCAGCTTCCCCCACCCGGAGATTCTCTCTTCACACATCATCAATGACTAATGCAGCTTCCTCCAATCCCGGCATGGCCTCAGGCAATGACTACCCTAGGGGTAAAGCCATGATTGGAGGAAGCTGGATTAGTCATGGATGACGTGTAAAGAGAGGATCTCCGGGTGGGGGAAGCTGCTCTGGCTGTGCAAAGAAGAAAGGTAAGTTTTTAATCAAAACGGCTGCTTTGTAAACTTTGATGAATGAAAGTGCCCCTGTTTTTAATAGTATTTTTTAAAAAAGGGCTTTCATTCATCAAAGTTTACCTTCACTTTAACTCGCCACTTTTATGGATAGGCACTACTCTTGCAGTCTTCCAAAGTTTGGGTATGTATCCAGATACCAAGGATTTGTTAATTAGGGTATACATATATAATGTACAAAAAAACATCATATTTATGTAGAAATATTCAGAAAAACATGGTGTTAAATATTAATATTTTAATGTTGAGTTAGAGCACATGAGAATATGCAATTGGGTTTTTGCGCGAGTAGGGTGTTAGCTTTTTTTCACCTTTTTTGCTCAATAAATAAACGTGCATGCAATTAGCAAATTTCGGCTTTTTGTGCTCGCCGGGTTAGCTCGGAAGCAATAACTGTTTACTTTCAACTCATAAAAAGAGCAAAACCTGATGCATGCAAAAAATTACTTCTTTAGTGCTCCACTTTTAATCAGGCCCTAATTAAACCATTGCTTGAATGGTGTATTCAGAGCAAAGATTTACCTGAGAATAATTTGCACATGTATTTTTAAAAACTATAATAGTTGTTTAAATATTGAGAAAATAAGGGTAAGGTTAAGTCCATAAAGCAGTGTGCACTGCCATATTGTAACTTAGGTTACTTTTTCTGCTGAGGCCAATTAGAAATGGTTATAAATGGCTTACTAGAGTGTGCAGCCAAAGACTGAGTGGAATACAGCAGTGTCTGCACTTCCAGGTTTAACATGAACAAATTACAGCAAAGGAGAACAAAATAAATCATGAAAGTATATTGCAAAGTTGTTTTACTACATGTAATTAAACAATTTATATTAAAATCTTGAGGTGTTTAATGTGCCTTTAAGGAACATAATTTAGCGCATGCAATCTGTATGATCAGAGCGCTGCAGAATCTGTTGGCGCTCTACAAATACCTTAAAATAATAATAATAGCCAGATAGGATGAATCTGTAACTGATATAAACTGCACTCATCCATCCCGTAAATCACATTAGTAGTTTGATCCAGTCCATAAATACTGGACCCTTATACAGTAAGCATTTTCGGTGAAATATGTGCCAATTTGGGTTTAGTCCTTGAAAACACGGGTTTCAGATTATTTTTAAAATTTATTTTACAAATGGTCCTGAGCCTGAAAACTCTTTTTTTATTAAACTTTGAATTTCAATTAAAATCATCATCTACAATGTAAGTCATAATATCTTTATGTCCTTTATGCAGCTATGGAATTTGGGTTCCTAGCCTATTCATTTATCTTCAATGGATAATCAGTGCTGTTTATCTAACATACGGCTAGATTTAGAGTTTTGTCGATAAGGACCCGCGTATCTAACGCTGGCTTTTTTCTGGCCGCACCTTTAAAATAACTCTGGTATTGAGAGTCCACAGAATGGCTGCGTTAGGCTCCAAAAAAGGAGCGTAGAGCATATTTAACGCCACTGCAACTCTCGATACCAGAGTTGCTTACGGACGCGGCCAGCCTCAAAAACGTGCTCGTGCATGATTCCCCCATAGGAAACAATGGGGCTGTTTGAGCTGAAAAAAAAACTAACACCAGCAAAAAAGCCGCGTTCAGCTCCTAACGCAGCCCCATTGTTTGCTATGGGGAAACACTTCCTACGTCTGCACCTAACACTCTAACATGTATCCCGAGTCTAAACACCCCTAACCTTACACTTATTAACCCCTATTCTGCCGCCCCCGCTATCGCTGACCCCTGTATATTATTTTTAACCCCTAATATGCCGCTCCGTAAACCGCCGCTACTTACATTATCCCTATGTACCCCTAATCTGCTGCCCCTAACACCGCCGACCCCTATATTATATTTATTAACCCCTAATCTGCCCCCCACAACGTCGCCTCCACCTGCCTACACTTATTAACCCCTAATCTGCCGAGCGGACCGCACCGCTATTATTATAAAGTTATTAACCCCTAATCCGCCTCACTAACCCTATAATAAATAGTATTAACCCCTAATCTGCCCTCCCTAACATCGCTGACACCTAACTTCAATTATTAACCCCTAATCTGCTGACTGGAGCTCACCGCTATTCTAATAAATGTATTAACCCCTAAAGCTAAGTCTAACCCTAACACTAACACCCCCCTAAATTAAATATAATTTTAATCTAACAAAATTAATTAACTCTTATTAAATAAATTATTCCTATTTAAAGCTAAATACTTACCTGTAAAATAAATCCTAATATAGCTACAATATAAATTATAATTATATTATAGCTATTTTAGGATTAATATTTATTTTACAGGTAACTTTGTATTTATTTTAACCAGGTACAATAGCTATTAAATAGTTAAGAACTATTTAATAGCTAAAATAGTTAAAATAATTACAAATTTACCTGTAAAATAAATCCTAACCTAAGTTACAATTAAACCTAACACTACACTATCAATAAATAAATTAAATAAAATGCCTACAATTACCTACAATTAAACCTAACACTACACTATCAATAAATTAATTAAATACAATACCTACAAATAACTACAATGAAATAAACTAACTAAAGTACAAAAAATAAAAAAGAACTAAGTTACAAAAAATAAAAAAATATTTACAAACATAAGAAAAATATTACAACAATTTTAAACTAATTACACCTACTCTAAGCCCCCTAATAAAATAACAAAGCCCCCCAAAATAAAAAAAATGCCCTACCCTATTCTAAATTACTAAAGTTCAAAACTCTTTTACCTTACCAGCCCTAAACAGGGCCCTTTGCGGGGCTTGCCCCAAGAAGTTCAGCTCTTTTGCCTGTAAAAAAAAACCATACAATACCCCCCCCCAACATTACAACCCACCACCCACATACCCCTAATCTAACCCAAACCCTCCCTTAAATAAACCTAACACTAAGCCCCTGAAGATCTTCCTACCTTATCTTCACCATACCAGGTTCACCGATCGATCCAGAAGAGCTCCTCCGATGTCCTGATCCAAGCCCAAGTGGGGGGCTGAAGAGGTCCATGATCCGGCTGAAGTCATCATCCAAGCGGGAGCTGAAGAGGTCCATGATCCGGCTGAAGTCTTCATCAAAGCGGGAGCTGAAGAGGTCCATGATCCGGATGAAGTCTTCTATCAACGGCATCTTCAATCTTCTTTCTTTGGGAGCCATCATCTTCCATCCGATGCGGAACATACTCTTCTCCCGACGCCTACTAGCCGAATGACGGTTCCTTTAAATGACATCATCCAAGATGGCATCCCTCGAATTCCGATTGGCTGATAGGATTCTATCAGCCAATCGGAATTAAGGTAGGAATATTCTGATTGGTTGATGGAATCAGCCAATCAGAATCAAGTTCAATCCGATTGGCTGATTCAATCAGCCAATCAGATTGAGCTTGCATTCTATTGGCTGTTCCGATCAGCCAATAGAATGCGAGCTCAATCTGATTGGCTGATCGGATCAGCCAATCGGATTGAACTTGATTCTGATTGGCTGATTCCATCAGCCAATCAGAATTTTCCTACCTTAATTCCGATTGGCTGATAGAATCCTATCAGCCAATCGGAATTCGAGGGACGCCATCTTGGATGACATCATTTAAAGGAACCGTCATTCGGCTAGTAGGCGTCTGGAGAAGAGGATGTTCCGCGTCGGATGGAAGATGATGGCTCCCGAAGAAAGAAGATTGAAGATGCCGTTGATAGAAGACTTCATCCGGATCATGGACCTCTTCAGCTCCCGCTTGGATGAAGACTTCAGCCGGATCATGGACCTCTTCAGCTCCCGCTTGGATGATGACTTCAGCCGGATCATGGACCTCTTCAGCCCCCCGCTTGGGCTTGGATCAGGACATCGGAGGAGCTCTTCTGAATTGATCGGTGAACCTGGTATGGTGAAGATAAGGTAGGAAGATCTTCAGGGGCTTAGTGTTAGGTTTATTTAAGGGGGGTTTGGGTTAGATTAGGGGTATGTGGGTGGTGGGTTGTAATGTTGGGGGGGTATTGTATGTTTTTTTTTACAGGCAAAAGAGCTGAACTTCTTGGGGCATGCCCCGCAAAGGGCCCTGTTCAGGGCTGGTAAGGTAAAAGAGCTTTGAACTTTAGTAATTTAGAATAGGGTAGGGCATTTTTTTATTTTGGGGGGCTTTGTTATTTTATTAGGGGGCTTAGAGTAGGTGTAATTAGTTTAAAATTGTTGAAATATTTTTCTTATATTTGTAAATATTTTTTTATTTTTTGTAACTTAGTTCTTTTTTATTTTTTGTACTTTAGTTAGTTTATTTCATTGTAGTTATTTGTAGGTATTGTATTTAATTAATGTATTGATAGTGTAGTGTTAGGTTTAATTGTATGTAATTGTAGGTATTTTATTTAATTTATTTATTGATAGTGTAGTGTTAGGTTTAATTGTAACTTAGGTTAGGATTTATTTTACAGGTAATTTTGTAATTATTTTAACTAGGTAGCTATTAAATAGTTCTTAACTATTTAATAGCTATTGTACCTGGTTAAAATAAATACAAAGTTACCTGTAAAATAAATATAAATCCTAAAATAGCTATAATATAATTATAATTTATATTGTAGCTATATTAGGATTTAATTTACAGGTAAGTATTTAGCTTTAAATAGGAATAATTTATTTAATAAGAGTTAATTAATTTCGTTAGATTTAAATTATATTTAACTTAGGGGGTGTTAGTGTTAGGGTTAGGCTTAGCTTTAGGGGTTAATACATTTATTAGAATAGCGGTGAGCTCCGGTCGGCAGATTAGGGGTTAATGTTTGAAGTTAGGTGTCGGCGATGTTAGGGAGGGCAGATTAGGGGTTAATACTATTTATTATAGGGTTAGTGAGGCGGATTAGGGGTTAATAACTTTATTATAATAGTGGTGCGGTCCGGTCGGCTGATTAGGGGTTAATAAGTGTAGGCAGGTGGAGGCGACGTTGAGGGCGGAAGATTAGGGGTTAATAAATATAATATAGGGGTCGGCGGTGTTAGGGGCAGCAGATTAGGGGTACATAGCTATAATGTAGGTGTCGGCGCTTTGCGGTCGGTAGATTAGGGGTTAATAATTGTAGGTAGCTGGCGGCGACGTTGTGGGTGGCAGGTTAGGGGTTAATAAATATAATACAGGGGTCGGCGGGGTTAAGGGCAGCAGATTAGGGGTACATAAGTATAACGTAGGTGGCGGTCGGCAGATTAGGGGTTAAAAAAATTTAATCGAGTGTCGGCGATGTGGGGGGGCCTCGGTTTAGGGGTACATAGGTAGTTTATGGGTGTTAGTGTACTTTAGAGCACAGTAGTTAAGAGCTTTATGAACCAGCGTTAGCCCAGAAAGCTCTTAACTACTGACTTTTTTCTGCGGCTGGAGTTTTTTCATTAGAATTCTAACGCTCACTTCAGACACGACTCTAAATACCGGAGTTAGAAAGATCCCATTGAAAAGATAGGATACGCAAATGACGTAAGGGGATCTGCGGTATGAAAAAGTCGCGGCTGAAAAGTGAGCGTTAGACCCTTTTTTGAGTGACTCCAAATACCGGCGGTAGCCTAAAACCAGCGTTAGGAGCCTCTAACGCTGGTTTTCACGGCTACCGCCAAACTCCAAATCTAGGCCATAGTGTAATGTTTTTTGTTTGTTTTTTATTTACATTTTGAATATTGAATTTTCCAGCAGTAAGGGTTTGTGAAGACAATCAGGATAAACAAAAATACAAATCATATCTCTTAATTAGAATACTGGAATATATACGTATATAAAAACATTAAAATTTGTTAGCAGAGCACCAATGAACAGGGCGTTGACGATGGAGTTAATAAAGCCAATAATCGTCAAAGGGCACCTTGAGCAGGAGCTTACTACTTATACGTTGCTAAATATAGTAACTAAATGTAGTAAAATTGCAAGAATAGTGATACAACCCAAAATAAAATTGAAGCTATCTAAAATTCTATAGTGTCTTGAAGCACCATATATAGCACAGCATGTTCCCATTCACACAAATATAGTAACATTAGACGTCAAGAGTAAACCTCTATAGATTCAAACAAACTCTTGTGATGCTTAGGGCTATATCCACTTGAAGTCATCCCCAAATCAGTAGTATACAAGGCACACAGTTACTGAAAAATAATCCCACAGAGTGTCTTGCACTGAGTACTTAAGGATATACCTCAACAAGCTCCAGTACCCACTCGCATAAACATCCTGTTTCTCTTTATAGGTTTCCTTCGACATTGGATTTGATTTCAACACCAAATATCTTGAGAACAAAGCATTTATATATTTCCAAGCCACCAGGTACAGTTTTGATTTCAAAACAATAATTTATATATTTTTATGTAGCAAGGAACTTTTAACTGAAGAAACTAATTTGTCTTACAGTGAAAGCAATGATGCTTATGAAGGAGACAATGCTGTAAACATATCTATTCCAGTTCAGTATGATACAGAAATTCATTTTACAAGGTATGTGTTAACATATATAGTCAAATACTGTGGAATGTTTTTTTGTTTTTTTTAAAGAATCTTTAAAAAAGTGCTTGAAATGTAAAGTGTAGGAATATATTGTTTTCAGTGCTTGCATTAAAGGGATACTGAACCCAAATTTTTTCTTTCATGATTCAGATAGAGCATGCAATTTTTAAGCAACTTTCTAATTTACGCCTATTAACAAATTTTCTTTGTTCTCTTGGTATCTTTATTTGAAAAAGCAGGAAGGTAAGCTTACAAGCCGGCCCATTTTTTTAATTCAGAACCCTGGATAGTGCTTGCTGATTAGTGGCTACATTTAAACACCAATCAGCAAGTGCTTCCCTGGTGCTGGACCAAAGAGGGGCTGGCTTGTATGCTTACTTGCCTGCTTTTTAAAATAAAGATACCAAGAGAACGAAGACAAAATGATAAAAGGAGTAAATTAGAAAGTTGCTTAAAATTGCATGCTCTACAATTGCTAAGAATAAGTGAAATCATTTTTTCTTTTTTGTTTGTGTTATCTTTTAACTGTTCTTGATGTGTTCTATAAACATGTTTCACCTGGCCCTGCGTGGCACAAAGGTCCCAATTATTTTGAAGTGTATTATAATATGTTTTCTATTTTATTTTTTCCTGGCCCTGCGTGGCACAAGAGGCTGAATTTACTTTGACTATACACTTTGCTGGATATAAATAAATATATATATAAAAAAAAAATTGCATGCTCTATCTGAATCATTAAATAAAAAAATATTGGGTTTAGTATCCCTTTAACCTTTATTAAAGTAACTTTTGAAAACCAAATAAAATGTATCACTAATAAGCTGTCTCAAATAAAAATATTTTTTCTTTATGTGAAATCTTGATAGAGTAAATATTTGTTGTGCTATTGAAAGCACAGTTTTTATGTTATTAGTGAATTATACCTTAGTATGAAATATATTTTTCTTCTTTAGAAAAGAAAATCTAATTTTTATCTATCGAAAAATCTTATATACATTAATGATGACTTTTGTAGTTTTTAATATACCCCTTTTTTATCAATAAAAACCTTAACAATTTGTTGCCATATTTGTCACTCTGTTGACAAGAATGTAAATTTGGCAAATCAAATGTGCTTGTTTACATTATGTGCTTTTTTCTGTTAAAAAATAAATTATATTTGAGATGCCATCTGACAAGGTGGTATCTTTGTTAAAAAAGGATTTTTGTTTACCTTGCATGGCTATATACAGTCATGGCCAAAAATATTGGCAGCCCTGCATTTCTGTCAGATAATGCACCACTTCGCCCAGAAAATTGTTGCAATTACAAATGTTTAGGGATTCTCGTGTTTTATTTATTTTGTTTGTATTAGTATGACACAAAAAAGTAGAGAACAAAAAGCCAAATCTTGCACATTCCAGCAAAACTCCAAAAATGGGCTGGGTTGCCAATATTTTTGGCCATGACTGTATATAAAAATATATCACACTTGCCAGATTGATTAAAATACTTTTAATCTATTGGAAGAGAAAAAATTAACATTATGGTGTGATCATAGAGTTTTGCGGTAAGAGCTGCTCGGTAATAACTTGCAAGTTATTGCACCGCTAACTTCCCTACAGCGCTGGTATTACAGGGTTATAAAAATCCGGCATTATCAGGCAAGAAGAGAGCGTAAAGCAAAATTGAGCTCCATACCGCACCCCAATACCATGTGGGTGTTAGTGTACTTTTTAGCACTTTGGTTATGAGTTTTATGTTAAAGCTTTGTAGCGCAAAACTCATAACTACTGACTTTCAGTTTACGGTATTGATCTCGGCGGTATAGGGTGTACCGCTCACTTTTTCACCTCCCAGGCAGACTCGTAATACCGGCGCAAAGGCAGTCCCGTTGAAAAAGGGCTTTTTAAAAGCTGCGGTAATTACGTTGCGTTAAGGCCAAAAAAGTGTGCGGTGCCCCTAAACCTGCAATACTCGTAATACCAGTGGTAGTGAAAAAGAGCCTTAACGCTGCTTTTTCACTCATACTGCAAAACTCGTAATCTAGCCGCTTGTTTTCTAAGCCATTCCATTCAATTTGAATAAATAATAACAATCAAATTATGTAAATAACAAAACAGCAATATCTAATACATGTGGCAGTATAAGAAACAGGTTTACTGCAGGAAGGCTTTGCAGGGATTTTAGCACATCTTTATAGAAATAAATGGTTGCCAAAGTGAAAGTAAAATATGATATTAATATATGAGTGTGTGATATTTTTTATTGCATTTTGTTCACTTAACCATTAATGGGCCAGATTACAAGGGGAGCAGTATTTAACGCTGTCACTAGTGCGCTAACTCCACTAGAAGTACGTTTTTTGCACACATCGGGTAGCACTAACCTGATGCCTGAAAAAAGCAGAACTTAAGATATTGCACACAGTAACGTATTCTCCACTAGAAGCCAACGGAGCAAAGAAAGTGAAAAAACAACAACAACCTACTCGCACGCAAACCCTACTGCATATTCTCAAGTGCACTTAACCCATCATGAAAATATGAATATTTCACATTCCAATATTCTACACATAGCAGAATTATGTTTTATTTATTAATAAATACATATTTCTACATATATCTGATGGTATTTTGGTACAATATATAGCTATATATATATATATACACACACACACACACACACTTACATATAGGTATATATATATAGGGATATTGATTTATTAATACATAGAACATATTCTATGATGTGCAGATCACAGAGAGAGAGAGAGAGAGAGAGAGAGAGAGACTTCATAAAGGGGACTTCAGTCATGACGAGAGAGAGAGAGAGAGAGAGAGAGAGAGAGAGAGAGAGAGAGAGAGAGAGACTTCATAAAGGGGACTTCAGTCATGACGAGAGAGAGAGAGTCTCGCTCGAGCATTAATTGCTCTAGAAGTAAGCTTTTTGCGCTTCTTGGGTCGCACTTGTATTATGAGTTGAAAGTAAACTGTTTTCTCTCATGTGCTTAACCAACAAGCGCAAAAAATCTAAGTTAGATTATCACGTGCGCATTCACATATTCCCCTGTAGAAGTCAATGTAGCAAAAAAGTGAAAACAAAACCTAATACCCCACTCTAGCGCAAACCTGATTGCATATTCTCATGTGCACTTACACCACATGAAAACATTAATATTTCACATTACAATGTTCTTCACATACAAGAATATGTTATATTTGTTCATAAATAAATATGCCTACATATACCTATATATATATATATATATATATATATATATATATATAAATATATATACACATGATTATATATAGGTATAGATATATACATATATATATAGGAATATCTATTTATAAATACATAAAACATATTCTGCTATGTGCTGAAAACTGGAATGTGAAATATTTACTGTAAATACACAGTATAAACACTTTATTAATTATGAATACTGCCTAACTATGTTCTTACATGTTTTCATCTACCCAACTGCAAAGGTCTCCAATGCACATATACACATATAAACACATAAATAAATTTGTACACATATATAGACATATATATGTCTGTAAATACATATATACACATACAAATACATATATATATATATGTATTTAGGATCGATGGAGAGCACTCTTACTTAATGCCACACTAGTACAGAGTGACTACAGTAGAACAAAAAACTTGCACTCGCTGGATTTTTTCCAAAAAACTCTTTTGCTGTGAAAAGTAGTAATGTTTCGGGGACAAAGTATCCCCTTCCTCAGACGTCTATATATATATATATATATATATATATATATATATATATATATATATATATATATATATATATATATATATATATATCATGTCTAAGATTAAGGCCATCGGCCGAAACATGTCAGACTACCTTTACTAAATTCTGTCAAGCTTTTAATTGACCATTAAAGTTGGACTTTTAATTTAAGTCATTGAAGGCTTCTATCCGTTTTTTTGAGATATATATATATGTACACATATATACACACACACAGTATATATACACTTCTTTAGACATGTATATGTATGTATATCTATGTTAAAGCCATTTGCCTGCCTTTTTCCTAACAACCGAGACCTCATATCTTTGAGCCTTTAACTTTTGTGTGCAATTATTTTTCTTTACAATTTTTTTTAGATAGTGTTTTTATGAGTGTGTGTACTTTGTAATGTATATTTGTGCAACTTTTTAGTTTCGCGAAATAGTTAACCAGAGCTCTGAAGTTGAGGTAATCATTCTTGTGTAAATCGCAATTACGCTCATTTACTTAAAATTTTTAATACGAGCGATAAGCCCGATGAGTGCAAACACTTGCTATAAACTCCAAACATTCCACTCGTAATCTGAGTATAGAATTATTTTCCTTTTGATCAAAAAAGGGTTTGTAATAATGAATGTTGTTAAAAAATAATATAAAGTATTGATAGTTCTCCTATATAAACTAGGCATTTAGAAAGAATTTTGAAACACTGAAACCTTACCATATATTTCCTCTAACTTATGTTTTTCTTTATTTAAGCGTCACCAATATAAACTTTTACGAGGTGTTTTCAGATTCTAATGTTGCATCAGTAGTAAATAATTTTGATGAAATTGGTCCTGAATTCAACTTCACTATTAAGGTTAGTAAAATCAAATTGTGCAATTTAACTAAATTATATTTAATAAGTATAGGTTAATTACTGAATTAATAAAATATGCCCCACTAACTCTTTATAGGCCATAGACAAATCTCTTAATCTTAAATTAAGTTAATCTACTGGTCAGACTCATGAAATTATCTCTACATATTTGGTGAAATTCAGTATTTCTGTTTTCCATAAAGAGAAAAAGCTAAAATAACAATAGGTTATTTGGCACTGGTGATATGTAAATGATGGTTTAGATATAAAATAGATGTGGGCAGTATTGTACTATACAGTAGTACTCTGGTAATATGTAAATGATGGTTTAGATATAAAATACATGTGGGCAGTATTGTACTATACAGTAGTACTCTGGTGATATGTAAATGATGGTTTAGATATAAAATACATGTGGGCAGTATTGTACTATACAGTAGTACTCTGGTAATATGTAAATGATGGTTTAGATATAAAATACATGTGGGCAGTATTGTACTATACAGTAGTACTCTGGTGATATGTAAATGATGGTTTAGATATAAAATAGATGTGGGCAGTATTGTACTATACAGTAGTACTCTGGTGATATGTAAATGATGGTTTAGATATAAAATAGATGTGGGCAGTATTGTACTATACAGTAGTACTCTGGTGATATGTAAATGATGGTTTAGATATAAAATAGATGTGGGCAGTATTGTACTATACAGTAGTACTCTGGTAATATGTAAATGATGGTTTAGATATAAAATAGATGTGGGCAGTATTGTACTATACAGTAGTACTCTGGTAATATGTAAATGATGGTTTAGATATAAAATACATGTGGGCAGTATTGTACTATACAGTAGTACTCTGGTGATATGTAAATGATGGTTTAGATATAAAATAGATGTGGGCAGTATTGTACTATACAGTAGTACTCTGGTGATATGTAAATGATGGTTTAGATATAAAATAGATGTGGGCAGTATTGTACTATACAGTAGTACTCTGGTGATATGTAAATGATGGTTTAGATATAAAATAGATGTGGGCAGTATTGTACTATACAGTAGTACACTAGTGATATGTAAATGATGGTTTAGATATAAAATAGATGTGGGCAGTATTGTACTATACAGTAGTACTCTGGTGATATGTAAATGATGGTTTAGATATAAAATAGATGTGGGCAGTATTGTACTATACAGTAGTACACTAGTGATATGTAAATGATGGTTTAGATATAAAATAGATGTGGGCAGTATTGTACTATACAGTAGTACTCTGGTGATATGTAAATGATGGTTTAGATATAAAATAGATGTGGGCAGTATTGTACTATACAGTAGTACTCTGGTGATATGTAAATGATGGTTTAGATATAAAATACATGTGGGCAGTATTGTACTATACAGTAGTACTCTGGTGATATGTAAATGATGGTTTAGATATAAAATAGATGTGGGCAGTATTGTACTATACAGTAGTACTATGATTCGTTATATTTTCTCTCCTATTTTGTTTTTTAGAGACTGCCTGGCAAGATGATGCTAGTTCCTCTAAATACATTACCCACATTTTCAGTTTTACAGTTTTGTTTTGCTTTGTTAAAATCTCATATCATTTAAGTGACGACAATTGAACATTGCAACCTTTCAAGTCCATGGGGCATATTTATCAAGCTCCATACAGAGCTTGATGCCCCGTGTCTCCGGCGATGCCCCGCTGCTCCGTAACCTGTCCGCCTGCTCTGAGGTGGCGGACAGAAATCAACCCGATCAAATACGATTGGGTTGATTGACACCCCCTGCTAGCAGTGCAAGAACTGCTGGTGCAATGATAAATGCGACAGCGTATGTTGTTGGATCATGTCCACTCGCACCATAATAAATAGGCCCCATATGGGTTCTTGCCTTGGGTATTTTCTAAATTCGATCTCTGATGAAGCGCATGTGCTCATGCGCGAAACGCGTAAGATAGGAGCTCATCTAGCCTTTTGAAGCCTGCTCCACAATAAACTTGATCACTGACTTCAGGACTCAGCTTCCTTTTTTCCTCATTTCGTATTTTCTAAATTAGCTTAAATCATTAGAGACTATGGTGTAAAGCCTCTATTAAATGCATATAAATATGAATGAATGAATTTATTTATATATTTATTTATTACACTTCCAGGTTAGCACCGGGACTATTCCAATTAACATGGCATTTATAAATATTGATTTGCCTCAAAATACTATGGAGAACAATCCACTGATGTATATCACTGCAGTATATACAGAGCAGGTAAAATATATCTTATACTAGTATGTTAGAGAATGAAAATAATTAATGTACGTGGGTTTATTAGATATGTCTTAAAGGGACGGTCAAGTCCAAAAAAACTTTCATGATTTAAATAGGGCATGTAATTGTAAACAACTTTCCAATTTACTTTTATCACCAATTTTGCTTTGTTCTCTTGGTATTCTTAGTTGAAAGCTAAACCTAGGAGGTACATATGCTAATTTCTTAGACCTTGAAGACTGAGTCTAATCTGAATGCATTTTAACCACTAGAGGGCATTAGTTCATGTGTTTCAAATAGATAACATTGATCTCATGCACATGCAGGAGTGAGCACTGATTGGTTAAAATACAAGTCTGTCAAAAGAACTGAAACTGAAATAAGGGGGCAGTTTGCAGAGGCATAGATATAAGGTAATCACAGTGGTAAATAGTGTATTTCTATAACAGTTTTGGTTATGCAAAACTGGGGAATGGGTAATAAAGGGATTATCTTTTTTTTTAAACAACAACAATTCTGGTGTATCAATAATGATTGGACCCCATAGAAATTGTAAATAAATTATTGATTAGATGACCTCCAGCATATATATATATATATATTTAAATTGTGCTAATATAAATATTTATCCTAAAACCTGTGCTATTTAAAGTGTCAGTAAACTTTAAAAATAATGTTATATAATTCTGCACATAGTGCAGAATTATATAACAATATATTAGCCAAACATTTATAAAACATAATTTCCCCTATTAATTAAAAAAAAAAAAAAACGCTGTTTCACAGACCCGCTCTCTGCTCTCTGCTGAGCGGGTCTGTTATATTTACTCAGCACATCGGGCCAGCTGTATAGTCATAGCCCGGCCCGACCGCGCCATAAGACTAAGTGCAGCTCGCTCCTGTGACAGGGGGTTAGATTTGAGCATGTCAGGCTGTTTGTCTATATCTTTAAAGGGATATGAAACCCAGATTTTTTTTTTCTTTCATGAATCAGATAGAACATGCAATTTTTAGTAACTTTCTAATTTACTCCTATTATCAATTTTTCTTCATTCTCTTTTTAGAAGAATGAAGAAAAATTGATAATAGGAGTAAATTAGCTACATTTAGCCACCAAAAAACAAGCGCTATCCAGGTGCTGAACTAAAAATGGGCTGGGTCCTAAACTTACATTTCTGCTTTTTCAAATAAAGATATCAAGAGAACGAAGAAAAATTAAGACTAGGGGGCAAAATTATCAAAGTGTGAGCGGACATGATCCTCTGTAGCGGATCATGTCCGCCGCACATCGATAAATACCAACAGCATAAGCTGTCGGCATTTATCATTGCACAAGCATTTCTAGTGAAATGCTTGTGCAATGCCACCCCTTGCAGATTCGCGGCCAATAGGCTGCTAGCAGGGGATGTCAATCAACCCGATTGTATCCGATCGGGCTGATTGCTGTCCACCGCCTCAGAGGTAGCAGACGAGTTAAGGAGCAGCGGTCTTAAGACCGTTGCTTCTTAACTCCTATTTCTGGCGAGCCTGAAGACTTGCGCGGAAACAGCTGCATACGGGGCTTGATAAATCGGCCCCTAGGAGTAAATTAGAAAGTTGCTTAAAATGACATGCTCTATCTGAATCATTAAAGAAAAAAACTGGGTTTCATATCCCTTTAAACTTCAAGAAATTAAACACAACAGACGGAAATAAATATATCTTTGGTTTTTTTTTATTATTATGGCCCCTTATGGAAAAGGTTATATAATTTAATTTATGATTGGCTGTATTGCCTGGTTTCATTTACTATAACAAAATACTTCCAATATAAAGGGAGCCAAAAGTATGGCAGTCTTTATAATTCAACAGAGCTGATGCAACAATATATTGATTTATTTTTTGATAAACACTAGAATGCAAAAAAAAAACAATAAACAAATAAATAAATATAAAATATTACAATTGCTGAAATAGAAGCAATATATTGATGATAATGCACTTATATATTCCTTATTTAAAGGATAAAATTAAAGGGACACTGAACACAAATTTTTTTCTTTTATGATTCAGATAGGGCATGCAATTTTAAGCAACCTTCTAATTTACTCCTATTATCAATTTTTCTTCGTTCTCTTGCTATCTTTATTTGAAAAAGAAGGCATCTAAGCTTTTTTGGGGGTTCAGAACTCTGGACAGCACTTTTTTATTGGTAGATGAATTTATCCACCAATCAGCAAGGACAACCCAGGTTGTTCACCAAGAATGGGCCGGCATCTAAACTTACATTCTTGCATTTCAAATAAAGATACA
This sequence comes from Bombina bombina, assembly GCF_027579735.1. Classification (NCBI taxonomy): domain Eukaryota; kingdom Metazoa; phylum Chordata; class Amphibia; order Anura; family Bombinatoridae; genus Bombina; species Bombina bombina. Next base: position 137,113,285 of record NC_069500.1, read on the forward strand.
AAGAGAATGAAGAAAATTTAATAATAGGAGTAAATTAGAAAGTTGCTTAAAATGTCATACTCTATCTGAATCAAGAAAGAAAAAAATTGGGTAAAGTGTCCCTTTAATTAAACAGCTTAAGAAAACATTATCTCTGTAGCAGTAGTAGTTTTACAAGGTGTGTAAAAGTTAGAAGCTTGGAACAACTGCCATACATAGACTGCTGAGACAATGAAACATTAGCAATAAAATAGAAAGAAAAATAGAATAAAAACAGCATTGTATAGTAGGTAACTTACAGGAACACATTGTAAATATCATATCATAAGATAATGGGAACTAAAATACTGAAGCTTAAAGGGACAGTAAAGTCAAAATTAAACATTCATGATTCAGATAGAGCATAGTTTTAAACAACTTTTAAATTTACTTCTGTTATCAAATTAGCTTTGTTCTCTTGGTATCTTTTTTTGAAGAGTAAAACTAGGTAGATTTATAAGAGCTCAGAAGTATGCACGTGTCTTTTGTACTCTGGCAGCAGCGTTTTGCAATATTATTTGTAGCTTTGTTATATGCAAAACACTGCTGCCTTAGAGTGCTAAAGACACGTGCATACTTCTGAGCTCATATGAGCCGACCTAGTTTTACTCTTCATTAAAAGATACCAAGAGAATGAAGCACATTTTATAACAGATATACATTGGAAAGCTGTTTAAAATTGCATGCTCTATCTGAATAATACAATTATTATTTTGAATTAACTGTCCCTTTAATTGGAGCAATTGTCTTATAAACAAGTCTACATTGCCTCATTTTTCTCTCATAGGATAGATATATCACAGTTCTTTCATCTTACCAATTCTCTGTATTGTTGGCTGCAACCTTCTGCAGTAAAAGTAACACAGAGAAATCCCTTGGAGAGTCAGTCATATTTTCTGTAAAATCTAGAAGAACATATAATCCATTATAAAGTGTCTTTCCACTAATCTTTTTAAGCATACGTTAGACTGATATTGTTGTTACTATGTGCTGTGAAATACATCTGCAGCAACGGAGAAAATGCAAATACCATATGCATGTTCTATCAGTAAATAAAACCGTTATTAATAACAATGAATTTCAAAATTTGTTTTAAAAGAACAAGCAATTATTAAATATACACACACAAACACTTGTAATCTTTTACTTCATTACATATTTTATTTTATTTATTTCAGGATAGTGGAGTTGTTTGTAATGCCAGTATAAATCCACTCCAAATCGGAAAGAACAAATATATACCAACATTCAAAGAAGAAAAATTTAAAAATGAACAAAAATTGGTAAATTCATTTTATTTTTTTCCCTGTATTAAACTGAGGTATGGTTTTTGTTTGTTTTTTTGCTTTCATTGCCAGTAATCTAACTAAAGGAGATTTTAATATTTTTATTGTATTAAAAATAGTTTTATTTTTTTAAATGTCATACCAGTTTTTGTCATTGATTTTGGGCCAGATTACAAATGGATCGCTATTTAGCTCTTTTGCTAGAGTGCTAACTGTGCTAGAAGTAAACTTTTTGCATTTGTCAGATTGCGCTCGTATTATGAGTTGAAAGTAAACAGTTATCGCTCTCTCGCGCTAACCAAACGTGAGCAAAAATATTTTTTTAAATAATGTTTATTGGATAGTGCTATTATGAGTGCAACTGTATTGTGTAATTTTTTTTTTTATAGGTTTTGTGACACTTTCTTGTTTTGCGAAACAGTTAACCACAGCTCTGAGGACGCGCTAACCCGATGTGCGCTAACTTCAATTGCGCTCAAGCGATAGCATTTACTTTCAACTTGTAATATGAGCGCAATTTAACTTGCACATAAACAAATGCGAAAACCTGATATCCTCGTGCGCATTTCGCTTCCCTCATTATCTGGCCCGATGTTTATTATTTCTGAATAAACCTACTTCTTCTTTTCATGGTGCTGTGTGCTATTATCGAGTAGGACTGAGGGAGGGTATAAAAAATGCATTCCTTTTTTTACTTAGTAATTTTTTACTAATCTTGGACTAGTGGAAATGTCAAGCCCTATAAAGATAGAGAAATAGAGATAGATAGATGTTTGGGGATTGTAAGATATTTATTAATAATTATAATAATAATAATGTATCTATTTTTTTAAAGAACTGTGACACTGCAGTATGTTCCAATGTGAAATGTCTGCTTGCTGACCTCCAACTTAGAGAAGAATATTTCCTCAATGTCTCTACCAGAATCTGGAATGGAACTTTTGCAGCTGTAAGTATTGCATTAAAATTGTGATGACTTTAGCTTTTGGACAGGGGAGATATTTTAAACATTCCTTAGGGCAATTTCTTTTAAATGAACTGCAATGCTTAATAGACATGTTCACATTTGGATATCTTACCAAAAAATCAATATTAATTATTCTGTATTTATTTTTTATTTTTTTTCAAGACAAAAATGAGTGCCCTCCTTAACGAATAAATGATGGGGGCAGCAAAAAAGTTAGTTCTGTTATTCATTCTTTTAAAACTGTTACTCTAAAGATTCCAAAAGTTCAAATTTACACTATTCACACATTCAGTCCAGTAATTTAATTGTGATTTTATTTATTCCTGTATCAGTCAAGAACTATGGAAGCTTCTGCTGTTGGTTTGTAGCAATAGCACTAGTTATTACTGTATTTAAGTGTAAACTACTGTTGCCTTGAAAACATTACCACACAGTCATGTCAATCCAGTACATTGGCTTAAAAATCATGTCAACCGGGGGCGGAGCCAACCGCCAAAGGAACAAGACGTGCCATCTCAGGGCTCCTGAAATTTGCTCATCAATATGTTAATTTATGGCGATATTTCACCTCTAAGTATTACCTAAATTGCTCCTAGACCTAAGTACCCGATACTAGAAGATATCGCTAACACCCGGTAACTGGCATACAGAAGACTGTTATCTACTATCCCGTGTGAGGTGTCGACTCTGTAACTGGGGAACGGCCATCTTACTTTTTTCTCCACGAGGCATTGTCCCCATATTCTGAGGGCATTTGAGCAGAAGTAGTGGTCCCTGGAGATATGTTTAACTCTAACATGGAGGAATCACCTTTATTCATTTGTGCCCTCTTAAGTGAATTGGAGCGCAAGATTGATGCAAACTTTATGGCTCTCAGGACCGTAGCCCGGGAGGAGATACATGACAGACATATTCGGCAGCAACCAAGACCAATGCCTGTTGCTACAGGAAAGCACGCTACAGAGCCTTATGTCGGTGGATACTTACCGGTCGCTTTGTTCCCACTTGTTGCCGTGGACGGTGGGGGGCGGGAGGAGAGCGTCACTGAGCCCACAGTTTTGTCTTGCCGCAGCGTGATTCAGATGTCAGGCGCTGAATGGGTAAGCACAGAGAATCTTCATCTACTCCTGATACCCCCATCCGTACATGAAACCAGCCTATTAGGATGCCCCAGTCATGTGTCTTGCTCTTCCTACATGGACTATGTGGTAGATCTCACACCGCGGAGCCAGAGGTTTGTGGCCCCCTCAGAATGCAGAGCTGACACATGGAAGACGCGTCTCCTGCTGTTTCCTCATAAACCCAGGGGTAATAGAAGTACTGGGTACAAGAGCTCGGGGACGCTTCCTGATCACCCTGATCGGTCACTCTTTGCATCCACTCGGGTTCTGGAGATATTTCAGCTTGAGCATACTGCTTCCCTGGTCATAAGGGGTATTGGATGAAGCCATATTACATGCTGTAGGTGAGCTGGTGAGCGGAGTTTTAAGCAGCTTTGCGACAGATTCGCCACATCCCTATCAGAGACAGCCACTTGGACATATAACGAGAGCAGTACTTGATAGTTAAGAAGTTACCCCACACTATTAAAGGCCACTAGGATCACATACGATCTAGGAATTGTACCAATGTTTATTTGTTTATTATAGGTATTTTGTCATGACTCTTATGCTTATACTGTATTATTTTTGTATCATTAGCAGGGACTTAGTTTTACTTGCTAACAGTGTGCATGTCTATTACTGGTTTATGTGAGATATAATTTCTGAGTTCAACCTGTGCCCAATACTAGTTTATTCCCTATATAATACTAGTTATATTTTTCAACTGTCTAAAGAATAAGATGCCCCATAGGGTCATGAACTGCATTTATATATATCCATATCTTATCTTGTAAGCAGGTAATTTAAAAGGGGCACCCCAAGTTACTATCCCTGTCTAAATTTAAATACACTTCAATAGGGCTGTTCTATTCAATAACCTAAGTATGCTTCAGATAGGTAACCTTTTCTTAGTCTCCTACTGACATCTGACAAGGTTCCCTGTCTCTCTACTCGAGTAATTAGCGGCTAAGTGCTTCCAGATACATGTTGAATACGTCTCTACATATTGAGATGTTCCATTCACATGGAACTTTAAACCTGACTTTTGACCTGTTAGCTGAGCTCCTTTTAGTTAGATTACTGTACTATTGTCTGAGTTCTGCAAACCCCAGTTTACTCAAGTGTTATGTTGGTGGGGTTGTTCAGTTTTTATTCATTTTACAGGTTTGGCATTAATTATGTTTGAGCTAGAGGCCTCATATGTGATACTTTACTTTACATTGAATATATGTATATACCTTTCCTCCACCACCCCAGTGCACCCTCTTCATACCCCAGAATAACCTACACCTATAGTTCAGGCTTAGTATTGGAGATAATAGAATAGTCCATTGTTAAGTCATTATGGCTAGGTTGGAAGATGGGGAATATAGCTATTTACTAACTGGAAGTTATGAGGTTGGGCAAATGACACACACTACAAACCATTGTGGTCTACTAATAAGCTTGCATTTCTATCTAAATCTTTGCATCTCAGTCCTAGCATAGAATCACTAGTTCTCCGGACACTATGTCTGGTTAATTTGTCACATAGGTGGAGTTTAGTTTATAGGCTATTGTTTACTTACTTTGAAAATTCAATAACTATAATACACTCTCTCAGCTTACCACACATATCCCACACAGAAAATTTAATTCTCATAACTCACAACCCTATATTCAAGTGACTATCATTTGGCTGTATTACACTATACCCTGTAACTAGTGAGCTGTCTGCGGCCGGGACGGTTTACTCATGCTTGCATTATCAGATATAGTCAAACCAATATACAGGTTTTCTCATATATAATATCTCAGGGAGTAAAACTTAGCTCAATATCCAGAAGTATGTAGTTGAAACTTAGGTTGTCAGAACCGGCTCCATATCCCCTCCTCAAGGGTTCTCCCTTAGTATTGTTCTTTGTACCCCACAAAATCTTATATTGTAGGTTTGTAGTTTCAGACACAGTACCACCTCATTACTGGAGCACATTATTTATTTCTGTTGAGCTCCTCTCCTCCCGTTCCCGCCGGTACTTGTTGCCTGCGGGTCATACCCCTACTCCATTTTCCTTCATCGCCTATAGGAGGCATATCCCCAGGAGAGGAGCTCGTCTGGAAGCCCCCTATATCTCATCTTATCCCATGTCTTATGTCACATATATCATATCTCATAGTGCATACATTATGACACCCCTCCTAGAGAACAACTGATCCAGAATGTAATCTTCATCAGCCTTTACGCAAAAGACCTGGGACCTCTGTCAGATATTTACTTAAGTACGCTCATAGAGTACAGCTACAACGATAACGGCCTGGGAAACTTGTTAGCTCCAATATAACTCATGGCTCCACCCCCCACCCTCTCATATAGCTCCCGTCCACCCTTGATTTAGGTGGACAAACAAGCGGTATTTATCCGCTATTGAGATTGTACTGTTATAAGTTGCTCTTACCCTGTTGTCTACACAGAAAATGAGGCAATTTGTCCTCCAATTACGTGCATTTAGTAAGTAGTAACTTGTTATGACTCACCATAGTTTGTAAATTTTCAGAGAACAAATACACCTATTTTATAATTAATATACCATGCTATAAGAAGTATACGTTATTCTGGTTGTTTAAATGTTATCACTTTATTATGCGTTTATATAGGAAACAAAAGGAAAAAAGAGGTGATGCTTGATTGTGTGTATTTGATTTTGTACTCGCATACAACGTCCTTTATTTTTATTATATTCTTTTGGTGAGATACATATACGATATCTGAATTAAGTTTTCTTTAATCTCTTATATGAAAAGGTTTCATTGCCCAATGGATAAATAATGTCTTGTATGCAAAATTTACCAAAGAGAAGCAAAATGCATATTATGTCTATGTTCTTTATTTGTCTTGTATTACCTCAATAAAAATCTTTGATTCAAAAAAAAAAAAATCATGTCAACCCAGTACATTGGCTTTCAACATGAAAGAGGTCTGATTTCTGCGTGCAATTTACATAAAAGGGTAAAATATGACTAGCTTTGCTAAAAACTGTATAAAAAGGGCAGTCAATACACTGTAAAAGGAAAAAAAGAAAAAGTCTACACTGCTCTCTATATAAAAACTATGGAATTGGCCAATCACTGCTCTTTATATATCTTTAATAAATGGAGAAATTACGGTGCTTCAAATATCTAAAAAAATATATCTTAATATTGAATTGTCTGTGCTGGGAGAGTCTAGGCATTGTAAGTATCCCATTATTGCATCTTCCATATTTTCCATGTATGATAGGCCAAAAAATTACTATGTAGGGACCATTAGTTTATAAAGCAACTTTCATATTTTTTCATAATTGTATAGTGGCATTTTTTTAAATATTAGGTTTAATTATTAGATGGCATATTAGGTAGATTTTTTTAATACATACTACTCTGTAAACTTTTTTTCTATATTTTTAATGTCTATAGTAAAAGGAAATTTGTCAAGCTCAGTGGTATAGTGCACTTTTTGCTGAATTGCTAAATCTGGGTAAAAAAAGTAAAATCCCAGAGGAAAAGGATTGTGAAAAAGAGACTGGGAATTCCACTTTGAAAACATATATTAACCCCAATTACCACTTTAATTTAATTAAACAGCTGCTGGAATTATATTAAGCCTTTTAAATAGTTTACTTCATTCATATGATTCTATTGTTACATATGTGTTTGCCTGTGTATTTGTTTCTTTGTTTGATTGCCCATGTTGATGTTTGTGCATGTGGAAACCTATGGGTGCTTCTGTGTGTATGCATGTGGATGTCTATGGGTTCCTCTGTTTTTAGTACATGTGGATTTCTATGGGCATCTGTGTGTGTACATGAGGATATATATGGGTAGTTGTGTGTGCATGTGGATGTCTATGGGTGCCTGTGAGATATGGGTGCATGTGGATGTCTATGGGTGCCTGTTTTTTGTGTGTGCATGTGGCTGTCTATAGGTGCCTGTGTGTTTTGTGTGCATGTGGATGTCTATTGGTGTCTATTTGTGTGTGCATGTGGATATATATGCGTACCTGTGTGTGTGTGCATATGTTGTGTCATGTGGATGTCTATGGGTGCCTGTGAGTTATGGGTGCTTGTTTTTTGTGTGTGAATGTGGATGTCTATAGGTGCCTGTGTGTTTTGTGTGCATGTGGATGTCTATGGGTGCCTTTATGTTTGTGCGCATGTGGATGTCTATGGGTGTCTATTTGTGTGTGCATGTGGATGTATATGCCTACCTGTGTGTGCGTGTGCATGTGTTGTGTCAGTAGGTGCCTTTATTGGTGCTTTATTTAAAAACTAAATAAAAGTGAGACTTTGGGAAGGGACCCGCCTTAGAATTTCGCCAGAGGAGCAACATTTTCTGAAAACAGTCCTAATTATCAGATGCAGCATCAAGCGTTACTATTAAATTTATATAGCTCACACAACTATCATCAACCTAAAGGGACATTACCATTAATACTAACTAAATAGTCAAGCAAAATCTATAACCTATATTTTCAAAATACCTTAGAATGCCTAAAAAACCTATTTGATTTGCAGCATATGTAAGTTATATTGGTCTCTCTAGGGAGTGTAGGACAAAGCACATTTTTTCACAATAGCAAGAGGTGTTTAACATCCTTTTAATAGAGCTGCCAAAAATTATTAATACACCTCTCTCACTATTTTTTAATTAATATTGCCAACCCTATTTTATTAAACTAATATTTAGCCAATAAAGATTCCACTTATAAAGCACCTTAATACAGTCGTCCCTCTGTATTATTATCTATTACTATGTCATATTATTTTATAAATAATGCCTTCCAGCATATTTATTTTAAGGGACCCTTATTCCCCTTAGTGAGCCAGCTTCTCTGCATAGCACAGCTGTAAGTCCCAGCCGATAACCTGTTGCCCCACAATGCTGTGATAAGCAGCAGATATTTATAAATGAACATACAATAAATAGTATTTGCCATTCATATTATTAAGACTAGTGATAAAGTTCTTTTTTATGGGATATAAATTCTAACCACACACTCACCTCTATGGTAGGTGAATACAGCACTTAGTGTAAAGGTGGTGCACGGTGTGGGAGGTAGCTGCAATAGCCTCTGTGATAATGCACTCGTAGTAACACCAGCACCAATATCTTGAATTCCAATACTTTTATTAGAGGTTACATAAAAAGCAACGTTTCGTGGTGAACCCACTTAATCATGCTGTTTGTATAACATTGTTTCAAGCAATTTATATCTTTCTTTGGCGCCAACTGGCTTCAATTTTGGCAGTTTTACACCCCCTAGTGGTTACCAATTGCAATGTGTATACAAAAATGTTAAAAACAAATGTATATGACTAAACAGATTATGTATGGCAATAATAAACGTACAAGTACTTTAACATTACTGTGCATACTTATATTATCACAAATATTTAACATGCTTATATTGATTTTTCAGTTTTAATATCTTATTATAATATAATCTCAAATAATGTAAACACATAGGTAAAGTACCCTTGTTGTTTTTAACTTATCATATAAAGAAAATTTCTATACAAAGAAATCTTTTCATATAGTGAACTCTTTTCATATAGTAAATTTTAATTCTGCATATAGTTATAATTTGAGTGGTAATAATGTTGAAGTTATAATTTCATGATTTAAGGGAATTTCTTTAAGAGAAACAATTAAGATCAAAATCCCTGTTCAACCCCCTGGGAATAAGAGTATCCAATTGATATATCCATCTCATCTCTTGTTGTTGGAGGATTTTTTCTCTATTTGTCCCATTGCGCTGAACAGGGATGTGTTGTATGATCTGCCAGCGTAGCTGGCTTACACTATGTCCTTTTTCTAAAAAGTGTTTGGACAGGGGTGCCTCCAAATTCTTTTTCCTTATGTTTGACCTATGCTGACTCAATCTATCCTTTACTTTCTGTGTGGTCTCTCCTAAGTAATACATAGAACATGGGCATTTTATGAGATAGACTACGTAACTAGTGTCACAAGTGTAAAATCCCCTGATGTTGTAACGTCTGCCATTATGTGGATGATAGAAGTTTGGACCTTTTATAACTGAATTACAACTAACACATCCTAGGCAGGGGTAACAGCCATTCCTTTTTGCTTGCATGTATGTTTGTGTATCTTTTCTCTCTGATCCCACATCACTTCTTACAAGGTGGTCCCGGATATTCTTTACCCTCCTATATGCCATTAAAGGGTAATCCCTAAACTGTTCAATACTAGGGTTACAATCCTTAAGTATATGCCAATGCTTTTTTATGGCTTTTGCTACTGCTTGGCTATGTGAGCTATGTTGAGACACAAATACTAGTCTATCTTGTTCTTTAGTTTTTTCTTTAGGTGCCCTAGGTGTAGTGATATCTTTAATTGTTTCACTCAACAATTGTGTAGGATATCCTCTCTGTTTAAATTTGTTTGACATTTCCAACAGCCTTTTATCCTTCACTTCTGGTGTGCTTACTATTCTCTGTACCCTTAATAATTGACTCTTGGGTAATGAGTTAATAAGGCCTTTTGGATGGAAGCTGTTATATTCCAATAAGGTGTTCCTATCGGTCTCTTTTGAAAAGATATCTATGTCGAGTCTATTATGTCCTTTAGTAATCTTAGTGTCAAGAAATGTTATACTCTCTTCACTATATGTCAAGGAAAATTGTAAGCCCCTTACCATAGTATTGAGTTCTCTTGTGAATTCTTCTAGTTCTCCAATGCTGCCCCACCACACGCCAAACACATCATCTATATAGCGCCACCATACTGTACCATACTGTCTAAATAGATGATTTTCATAAACTTGGCGCTCTTCAAACTCATTCATATAGAGGTTGGCGTATGATGGGGCAACATTGGAGCCCATGGCTGTACCCCTTATCTGTATGTACCAGTCATCCTGGAAAAGAAAGAAATTCCAGTATAGTACCAGATGCAGTAAATTTTCCAAAAAACAACATTGTGTTTGTGAATAGCCACCACTGACCATCAGCACTTTTCTTATAATTGCAATACCTGTTTCATGACTTATAGAGGTATATAAACTCTTAACATCCATTGTGTAAAGTATATATCTATCTGACTGCAATTCTAAAGATTTTATTTTATCCAAAAAATGACCTGTGTCTTTCAGATAACTGGCCATTTTTACCACTTCTGGTTGTAGCAGTTTATCTAGGTACATTGCTATATTGGTATATACTGAACCTACACATGACACAATAGGCCTGCCTGGTGGTCTAGTGGGGTCTTTATGGATTTTGGGGACCGTATAGAAAATAGGTATTTTAGGGTCCTCTACCTGCAAATAATCAGCCAATTTCTTATCAATTATTAACTGATTTTCTGCCCATTTCACAATATGGTTGATTTCTTTTTGTATTGCACCAAGGGGGTTGCTAGCTATTTTCCTATAAGACCACAGAATCCGCCACTACAGCAAAGGACTATGAACAACTAAAAGTCAAGCTGATGCGTTGGGACCTGCATGCTATAACACTCGCAGAATACTACCGAGTGAAAAGAATCCCAAGAGGCCTAAGGATGAGTACAACACCCACTCTCCTTAGGGACAATGTGGACTACTGTGACAAATTCGAATCCATCATCAATAAGTGCTCCTATGACTTGATGGTCTGTACGGTAGAAGCACTACTACAGGAGATCGAAAAACAAACTGAGACAGCTAATAGACAGCGCACAGAATTACATACAACGCTTACCACAGAGGAGCTGAAGAAATTGGAGGACAAGATTGAAGAAAAAATCACAGCTGAGAAAACGATCATCCAGGAAACTAAGCGAGTCAAGTTTCTACGTGATGAAGAAGATTACCGCACAGGACGAGTGTATAGATGGCGTTGTGGTAACCATGGTTACCAATCGGTCCGTAGATACAACAACACGAAAAGATCCAATAGAAACAGAAACCGGCACCCACGTGATACAAACATCACTACCGGAACAGGAACCGACACGTCATCAGACGACGCCACACAGTCCCCTTTGGGAAACTCCAGCAGCAGCGGAGAGAGCGATTCCGCCGGGGAGGCCGCAAACACAGGAGCCAGAGGAGGCAAGAAAATGAAGAATGTGAGAGGCCAAGGGGAACAGCGGAAATCACAACGGAAGCCGCAGCCGAAGAAGTGATCCAAGAACAAGACACAGTGGTAAATATTTCCAAGCATACGTTTACCACTAACGAATTGAATGTCTTGAACAAAGGACTGTCTTTTTGCCCTTACCAGGACTTAAATTTTTTTGAATTAACTAAGGACTTGCATAAATTTTACAGAAATGTGAAGTTAAAAATTTGGTTTAATGAGATGCACGATATTACCATTGACAACCGAAAAAATGATAAAGAACACAATATGTTAAATTTGGATAATTTGGGGCTTAGAAAGAAGAGTCACTTTAACCCTAATTTAGCCAACCATAGCCTTAACACATTCACTAAACTGGTAGATTTAGAAATTGCATCACTCAAAAATAAAATAAAAAAACAAAACAACGCAAAGTTCAAGCCTATCAATTTCTTTAAACAGGATCAGCAGGCATTAAAAAATTTAAAGAGTGATAACAGTATTGTACTTAAGGGGGCCGATAAGGGAGGTGCCACAGTAGTGATGGATAAACATTATTATGTCAGTGAAATTAGAGACCAGCTCAGTGACACCTCCACTTATAGGAAAATAGCTAGCAACCCCCTTGGTGCAATACAAAAAGAAATCAACCATATTGTGAAATGGGCAGAAAATCAGTTAATAATTGATAAGAAATTGGCTGATTATTTGCAGGTAGAGGACCCTAAAATACCTATTTTCTATACGGTCCCCAAAATCCATAAAGACCCCACTAGACCACCAGGCAGGCCTATTGTGTCATGTGTAGGTTCAGTATATACCAATATAGCAATGTACCTAGATAAACTGCTACAACCAGAAGTGGTAAAAATGGCCAGTTATCTGAAAGACACAGGTCATTTTTTGGATAAAATAAAATCTTTAGAATTGCAGTCAGATAGATATATACTTTACACAATGGATGTTAAGAGTTTATATACCTCTATAAGTCATGAAACAGGTATTGCAATTATAAGAAAAGTGCTGATGGTCAGTGGTGGCTATTCACAAACACAATGTTGTTTTTTGGAAAATTTACTGCGTCTGGTACTATACTGGAATTTCTTTCTTTTCCAGGATGACTGGTACATACAGATAAGGGGTACAGCCATGGGCTCCAATGTTGCCCCATCATACGCCAACCTCTATATGAATGAGTTTGAAGAGCGCCAAGTTTATGAAAATCATCTATTTAGACAGTATGGTACAGTATGGTGGCGCTATATAGATGATGTGTTTGGCGTGTGGTGGGGCAGCATTGGAGAACTAGAAGAATTCACAAGAGAACTCAATACTATGGTAAGGGGCTTACAATTTTCCTTGACATATAGTGAAGAGAGTATAACATTTCTTGACACTAAGATTACTAAAGGACATAATAGACTCGACATAGATATCTTTTCAAAAGAGACCGATATGAACACCTTATTGGAATATAACAGCTTCCATCCAAAAGGCCTTATCAACTCATTACCCAAGAGTCAATTATTAAGGGTACAGAGAATAGTAAGCACACCAGAAGTGAAGGATAAAAGGCTGTTGGAAATGTCAAACAAATTTAAACAGAGAGGATATCCTACACAATTGTTGAGTGAAACAATTAAAGATATCACTACACCTAGGGCACCTAAAGAAAAAACTAAAGAACAAGATAGACTAGTATTTGTGTCTCAACATAGCTCACATAGCCAAGCAGTAGCAAAAGCCATAAAAAAGCATTGGCATATACTTAAGGATTGTAACCCTAGTATTGAACAGTTTAGGGATTACCCTTTAATGGCATATAGGAGGGTAAAGAATATCCGGGACCACCTTGTAAGAAGTGATGTGGGATCAGAGAGAAAAGATACACAAACATACATGCAAGCAAAAAGGAATGGCTGTTACCCCTGCCTAGGATGTGTTAGTTGTAATTCAGTTATAAAAGGTCCAAACTTCTATCATCCACATAATGGCAGACGTTACAACATCAGGGGATTTTACACTTGTGACACTAGTTACGTAGTCTATCTCATAAAATGCCCATGTTCTATGTATTACTTAGGAGAGACCACACAGAAAGTAAAGGATAGATTGAGTCAGCATAGGTCAAACATAAGGAAAAAGAATTTGGAGGCACCCCTGTCCAAACACTTTTTAGAAAAAGGACATAGTGTAAGCCAGCTACGCTGGCAGATCATACAACACATCCCTGTTCAGCGCAATGGGACAAATAGAGAAAAAATCCTCCAACAACAAGAGATGAGATGGATATATCAATTGGATACTCTTATTCCCAGGGGGTTGAACAGGGATTTTGATCTTAATTGTTTCTCTTAAAGAAATTCCCTTAAATCATGAAATTATAACTTCAACATTATTACCACTCAAATTATAACTATATGCAGAATTAAAATTTACTATATGAAAAGAGTTCACTATATGAAAAGATTTCTTTGTATAGAAATTTTCTTTATATGATAAGTTAAAAACAACAAGGGTACTTTACCTATGTGTTTACATTATTTGAGATTATATTATAATAAGATATTAAAACTGAAAAATCAATATAAGCATGTTAAATATTTGTGATAATATAAGTATGCACAGTAATGTTAAAGTACTTGTACGTTTATTATTGCCATACATAATCTGTTTAGTCATATACATTTGTTTTTAACATTTTTGTATACACATTGCAATTGGTAACCACTAGGGGGTGTAAAACTGCCAAAATTGAAGCCAGTTGGCGCCAAAGAAAGATATAAATTGCTTGAAACAATGTTATACAAACAGCATGATTAAGTGGGTTCACCACGAAACGTTGCTTTTTATGTAACCTCTAATAAAAGTATTGGAATTCAAGATATTGGTGCTGGTGTTACTACGAGTGCACACTCACCTCTATAGCATCATAAATAATAAGGATCCATTTTTTTAATGAACTATTCTAATGCTAAATGGTTCAAGTAATTTACAGAAATGTTTATATTTGAGCTGAAAATGAGTCCCCAAATGGAGGATGACTAAGGTGTAGAAGTTAAAGGGACAATATACCCACTAAACCAGATTCAGGTAGCGAATACAATTTTAAATAACATTCCAATTTACTCCTCTTATCTAATTTGCTTAAAGGGACACTGTAACCAAAATTTTTCTTTCGTGATTCAGATTGAGCATGAAATTTTAAGCAACTTTCTAATTTACTCCTATTATCAAATTTTCTTCATTCTCTTGGTATCTTTATTTGAAATGCAAGAATGTAAGCTTAGATGCCGGCCCATTTTTGGTGAACAACCTGGGTTGTCTATGCTGATTGGTGGATAAATTCATCCACCAATAAAAAAGTGCTGTCCAGAGTACTGAAACCAAAAAAAAAGCTTAGATGCCTTATTTTTCAAATAATGATAGCAAGAGAACGAAGAAAAATTGAAAATAGGAGTAAGTTAGAAAGTTGCTTAAAATTTCATGCTCAATCTGAATCACGAAAGAAAAATTTTGGTTACAGTGTCCCTTTAATTTTTAGATATCCTTTGTTGAAGAAATAGTGATGCACATGGGTGAGCCAATAACACAAGGCATCTATGTGCAGCCACCAATCAGCGGCTACTAAACCTATCTAGATATGCTTTTCAGCAAAGGATATCAAGTGAATGAAACAAATTAGATAATATAAGTAAATTAGAAAGTTGTTTTAAATTGCATGTTCTTTCTAAATCGTGAAAGAAAAGAAAATTGGGTTTCATGTCCCTTTAAGTTTTATATACAGCTCATTAATTTTCTTATATTGATCTTATTTTTCCTTTCAGTCAAAGTTCCAGACCTTAGACTTAGTAGCAAGTGCTACAATTGAAACATTTAACCCTGAAATATATTTGGTCAGCAACAATAAATTAATGGTAAGTACTACATCCTTATAAAGTTTTAAATAAGTGTTGTGCTAAAATAAATTTGTTTACCAAAAAGGCCTCAAAATCTGTGAACCAAGTGATTCACACCCCAATAATATAATAGTAAGGAGCCTACAATAACATAAATATGTGGGTCCGAATCAAAATTTGTTGGTAATGAGCCAGCAATAAATTTGGATAATATACTTTTTCATGTGTTCTCTAAATATGTCCTCAGTTAACATTTCTGAGAATACTATTGAATGGGTAATTCTTAGGGATATAGATAAGAATACTTTTGGTTGAAGACGGTGCTGAGCAAATGCTCAGTTAACTCAATTCTACTGAGGTTATTTGTTAAGCCATTCAAGGTCATTTAATTTGTTGTTAATGTAAAATGTTTGAGAATAGCTATATTGTGGTCCAACTATATCTATTTGACTTTTACTGATCCCACTTTATTTTTAGTGAGCATGTTAGGTTGGTTAAAAGACTGGAGCCTTTTAAAGCCTAGAAAAACTCAGCAAATGGTTAGCACTACACTTCCAGCAAGCAAATATATACAGCATATATTATATTATTTTCTAAAAAAGAAATTGGACTTTGAAGCACTATAGTTTATGAATGGAGGTTGCAGATAAATCAGTAAAGAAGCTGGAAGTCTCATTGCTTAAATGGACAGAAAACACCTTGACATTTCTATATAAAATGCTTCTTTATGAATAATAAACCTACTTTACAATTTATTTTAATTATTTTTTTACCACTTTTCATGTGATTTAGCTCTGAAAAGTGAGCAATTTCTAATACTCAGAACCTGAAATGCACCCTGCTGACTTGTCAAGGCTAACCCTGCCTCACATCTATCCCTATAGGCTTTAACAACTAATTACAAGTGCAAATAAATGTATTTTATACTAAATTTAAGACCGTGGCTAGACTGGTTGTCTGTTGACTAAAGCCCAGATTGGCTATTCAAAAAAAGGGAAATGGCGGGCGGAGTTTGACTATTGAAAAATTATGTTCATTTGTTTTAAAAACGTTAAGACTTAGCTGATATGTTATTCTATAACAACACAACAAACGTCTTGTAATTACAAGGTGTTTACTGTCCCTTTAAAATATAGACTGATATACTTCAGGAAAGTTTTCTTCTGTGAAAAGCACACTGGTCTAAAAGAGGCTGCTTCCGGGTGGTAAATCGCCATAGAACAAGCCACTGAGCTGTTGTTCGTTCCTGGTAGAGCGCTTCTCTCTTTGTATGCCCTTTAAAATATAGACTGCATAAAATATTATGTACTAGACTAATAATCATGTCTTTTAGATACCCCTAACTATATTAAAACCTGATGTGAAATCAGAGGTCCCAATTGGAATCGTGATAGGAAGTGCTATTGCGGGGCTGCTTCTCCTTGCTGCATTGGTTGGAGTTTTGTGGAAGGTAAGTGAAGAACATTTAAAATATTTGAAAGGACAGAGCTACAAATGAATAGCTTTATATTGTGTATGCACTGGGAATTTGCAGGATACTTGTTATATCAAGCACATCTAAATGGCTAACGAATAGTAAACATACAGGGGCCCATTTATCAAACTCTGTACAGAGCTTGAGGGCCTGTGTTTCTAAAGACTGCTGCTCCATAACCTGTCTGCCTGCTCTGAGGCGGTGGACAGGCATCGCCGCAATTCAACGAATACGATCGGGTTGATTGGCGAATCTGCAGGGGGCGGCGTTGCACCAGCAGTTCACAAGAGCTGCTGGTGCAATGCTGAATGCGGAGAGAGTGTTGCTCTCCCCATTCAGTCATGTCTGTCGGACATGATCCGCTGATCGGATCATGTCGGACAGACACATAATAAATAGGCCCCATAAAATCCTTATACAAATACCTAGATTACGAGTGGCAAGCTAACACAGTTGCGCGCAAGTGAAACAGGGTTAATCGCAGCTCTTTGCACCTGTTGAAAGTAGCGTGCATACTATAAGTTGAAAATAAACGCGTTTGCTCAAGTGCAATTGAATTTAATGTGTGTCGGGATAGTGCAACCTCAGGGCTCTGGCTAACTGTAATGCACAACCCAAAACACATCAAAAATGCATTTAAAAGTACAGTTAGACTATAATAATACAATAATACTGTCTGATAAGAATGATTTAAGAATACAAAATTGCATCAAAAGGTTTTAAAGGCTCAAAGATATGAGGCATGTAAAGGGCTTTAACATAGAGATACATACATATACATATCTAAATATGTATGTGTATATATATATATATATATAAATAAGTGTATGTACATGTTTATATATGTGTATATATGTATTTATATATATATATATTTACATATATATATATATATATATATATACACATTCAAACAAAATATTAATACTCCTCCTCCATTGCTATCCCCTTGAACCCCCTTAGCATGTAAGCCTAAGAGCCCGACTGTTTGCAGATCACCTTCATAAGAGCTGACTACAACAGTGCAACTCTCGACAGGGCCTCTACCCATTTGATCCCTATAAATGTTACCTTGTTAATTGCCTATGTTTATAGCGCTGCGGAATCTGTTGGTGCTCTACAAATAACCGATAATAAACACATATGTATACACATATAAGTGTGTGTGTGTATATATATATATATATATATATATATATATATATATATATATATATATATGTGTGTGCATTGAAGCCATTTGCAGTCAAGTAGCTGAAAACATCAAAAACCATATTTATACACTATTCATATTTAATAAAAGTGTTATACTGTGTATGTACTATACATTTTTCGCATTCCAATGTTCTGCACAGAGGGGGAAATGTTCTAAGTATTTTGAAATAGATATTCCTATATATCTGTATAGATCTAAACATATATATACTGTATATATAGTACCAAAAAAATCAGATATATGAAGAAATATGTATTTATAAATAAACATTCTGATGTCAAGAACATTGGAATGTGAAATATTCACTTTTTGAAATCCATTGAAGTTTATGGGGGAATTCATTAACACAGTTGTGATATTCTAACTTTGGATTTTGTGTGTGTTGGGTTAGCGAATAAGCAAAAACTTTTTACTTTCAACTTGTAATATGCTCAACCTACCACTCCACACGTAATCTAGCCCTTTTTTTTGGGGGGGGGGGTACGTAACTACCCACATCAGATTAGTAGCCCAGCATTCTGTTTTAATGATTTAAAAGGGTGCAGTGTGTCAGGTTGTATAGGCTATGATTACGGCTCACGTCGAAACGCGTAAGCCAATCTGACACACAACACCTTTGAAGATGAACTGTGGCTCTGAGGTTATTTTATACCTATGCATTGAAAAATAAAAGTTTCGTTTTACTTTTTATCCCGATTGATCGTCTCTTCTTCCAGCCACCCAGCATTCTGTCTGTCAGACAAATGCTCAGATCATACCTTAGATCAGATCCCTGATCAATCGTGATTATGCTCTCCAGGGCTCTATATGGCTGCTGATTTGCCTGCAAGAGGTATACTGTTTATGAAGCACTATTTTTGCCTGTTTTTGCATGGAGAGTAAGAGGAGGCGAACCAGCTGTATTGCCTAACAACCACACCAGGGATCTAGAGATTCCTGGCCAATAACCATCCATGTTAAAAGTGGTTGGCCAGAACTTTAAAAGATGGCCTTTTGTGTATAAATCATAGCATATTTTTAAAGAAATAATTTGTTTCTTATCATACACTATACATAGCTTTCTACATTTCTCTAAGCTATATATTCTAAACATATTTATATTTGTCTTCACAGCTTGGCTTCTTCAAGAGAAAATATCAAAAACTTCAGAAAAATGAAGATGAAATTGCAGAAACTACTCAACTAAATTAAGTCTCTGATAAACACAATGTATACAACAAACATTATCATGGTGCTTTTAGTCTGGTATTTTTACATAAAAAGATTAAAAAAAAAAATATACACAGTATTCTGTTTAGTAAGATAAATTATAGGGGGTTTCTATAGAACATATGCTTAAAACAACTGCTGGGCAGTTTTTAGTTTTTTATATATTAGCATGTCTAGCTGGTCTGGGGTACTTGCTATTGATAATACATTTTTGTAGGGAAACAAACATGCTGTACAATATTGTTGTAAATTTCTTAGATTATTATTTCTTTATTATTGTTTACCACAGGAAATCAATCATCATATTAATAAAGAATGTAAAATATCCTTTTTCATCAATACACTTGTTTGTACTTTTATTTTTATTACCA